>NW_026453720.1:0-131948 GCF_943734755.1 Anopheles moucheti
ACTTCATAGCAAAGTACAAAGTTCGTTTTGGATGGACAAAGTTAGTTGAAATAGACAGTTTTTGCATGAAAACTCATTCCTGGTGGAACTTCATAGCAAAGTACAAAGTTCGTTTTGGATGGACGAATTAAGTTGAAATAGACAGTTTTTGCATAAAAACTCATTCCTGGTGGAACTTCATAGCAAAGTACAAAGTTCGTTTTGGATGGACAAAGTTAGTTAAAAAAGACAGTTTTTGCATGAAAACTCATTCCTGGTGGAACTTCATAGCAAAGTACAAAGTTCGTTTTGGATGGACAAAGTTAGTTGAAATAGACAGTTTTGCATAAAAACTCATTCCTGGTGGAACTTCATAGCAAAATACAAAGTTCGTTTTGGATGGACGAATTAAGTTGAAATAGACAGTTTTTGCATGAAAACTCATTCCTGGTGGAACTTCATAGCAAAGTACAAAGTTCGTTTTGGATGGACGAATTAAGTTGAAATAGACAGTTTTTGCATGAAAACTCATTCCTGGTGGAACTTCATAGCAAAGTACAAAGTTCGTTTTGGATGGACAAAGTTAGTTGAAATAGACAGTTTTTGCATGAAAACTCATTCCTGGTGGAACTTCATAGCAAAGTACAAAGTTCGTTTTGGATGGACAAAGTTAGTTGAAATAGACAGTTTTTGCATGAAAACTCATTCCTGGTGGAACTTCATAGCAAAGTACAAAGTTCGTTTTGGATGGACAAAGTTAGTTGAAATAGACAGTTTTTGCATGAAAACTCATTCCTGGTGGAACTTCATAGCAAAGTACAAAGTTCGTTTTGGATGGATCAATTTAGTTGAAATAGACAGTTTTTGCATGAAAACTCATTCCTGGTGGAACTTCATAGCAAAGTACAAAGTTCGTTTTGGATGGATCAATTTAGTTGAAATAGACAGTTTTTGCATGAAAACTCATTCCTGGTGGAACTTCATAGCAAAGTACAAAGTTCGTTTTGGATGGACAAAGTTAGTTGAAATAGACAGTTTTTGCATAAAACCTCATTCCTGGTGGAACTTCATAGCAAAATACAAAGTTCGTTTTGGATGGACGAATTAAGTTGAAATAGACAGTTTTTGCATGAAAACTCATTCCTGGTGGAACTTCATAGCAAAGTACAAAGTTCGTTTTGGATGGACGAATTAAGTTGAAATAGACAGTTTTTGCATGAAAACTCATTCCTGGTGGAACTTCATAGCAAAGTACAAAGTTCGTTTTGGATGGACAAAGTTAGTTGAAATAGACAGTTTTTGCATGAAAAACTCATTCCTGGTGGAACTTCATAGCAAAGTACAAAGTTCGTTTTGGATGGACAAAGTTAGTTGAAATAGACAGTTTTTGCATAAAAACTCATTCCTGGTGGAACTTCATAGCAAAATACAAAGTTCGTTTTGGATGGACGAATTAAGTTGAAATAGACAGTTTTTGCATGAAAACTCATTCCTGGTGGAACTTCATAGCAAAGTACAAAGTTCGTTTTGGATGGACGAATTAAGTTGAAATAGACAGTTTTTGCATGAAAACTCATTCCTGGTGGAACTTCATAGCAAAGTACAAAGTTCGTTTTGGATGGACAAAGTTAGTTGAAATAGACAGTTTTTGCATGAAAACTCATTCCTGGTGGAACTTCATAGCAAAGTACAAAGTTCGTTTTGGATGGACAAAGTTAGTTGAAATAGACAGTTTTTGCATGAAAACTCATTCCTGGTGGAACTTCATAGCAAAGTACAAAGTTCGTTTTGGATGGATCAATTTAGTTGAAATAGACAGTTTTTGCATGAAAACTCATTCCTGGTGGAACTTCATAGCAAAGTACAAAGTTCGTTTTGGATGGACAAAGTTAGTTGAAATAGACAGTTTTTGCATGAAAACTCATTCCTGGTGGAACTTCATAGCAAAGTACAAAGTTCGTTTTGGATGGACAAAGTTAGTTGAAATAGACAGTTTTTGCATGAAAACTCATTCCTGGTGGAACTTCATAGCAAAGTACAAAGTTCGTTTTGGATGGATCAATTTAGTTGAAATAGACAGTTTTTGCATGAAAACTCATTCCTGGTGGAACTTCATAGCAAAGTACAAAGTTCGTTTTGGATGGACGAATTAAGTTGAAATAGACAGTTTTTGCATGAAAACTCATTCCTGGTGGAACTTCATAGCAAAGTACAAAGTTCGTTTTGGATGGACAAAGTTAGTTGAAATAGACAGTTTTTGCATGAAAACTCATTCCTGGTGGAACTTCATAGCAAAGTACAAAGTTCGTTTTGGATGGACAAAGTTAGTTGAAATAGACAGTTTTTGCATGAAAACTCATTCCTGGTGGAACTTCATAGCAAAGTACAAAGTTCGTTTTGGATGGACAAAGTTAGTTGAAATAGACAGTTTTTGCATGAAAACTCATTCCTGGTGGAACTTCATAGCAAAGTACAAAGTTCGTTTTGGATGGACGAATTAAGTTGAAATAGACAGTTTTTGCATGAAAACTCATTCCTGGTGGAACTTCATAGCAAAGTACAAAGTTCGTTTTGGATGGACAAAGTTAGTTGAAATAGACAGTTTTTGCATGAAAACTCATTCCTGGTGGAACTTCATAGCAAAGTACAAAGTTCGTTTTGGATGGACAAAGTTAGTTGAAATAGACAGTTTTTGCATGAAAACTCATTCCTGGTGGAACTTCATAGCAAAGTACAAAGTTCGAATCGGATGGACGAATTAAGTTGAAATAGACAGTTTTTGCATGAAAACTCATTCCTGGTGGAACTTCATAGCAAAGAACAAAGTTCGTTTTGGATGGATCAATTTAGTTGAAATAGACAGTTTTTGCATGAAAACTCATTCCTGGTGGAACTTCATAGCAAAGTACAAAGTTCGAATCGGATGGACGAATTAAGTTGAAAAAGACAGTTTTTGCATGAAAACTCATTCCTGGTGGAACTTCATAGCAAAGTACAAAGTTCGTTTTGGATGGACAAAGTTAGTTGAAATAGACAGTTTTTGCATAAAAACTCATTCCTGGTGGAACTTCATAGCAAAGTACAAAGTTCGTTTTGGATGGACAAAGTTAGTTGAAGTAGACAGTTTTTGCATGAAAACTCATTCCTGGTGGAACTTCATAGCAAAGTACAAAGTTCGTTTTGGATGGACAAAGTTAGTTGAAATAGACAGTTTTTGCATGAAAACTCATTCCTGGTGGAACTTCATAGCAAAGTACAAAGTTCGTTTTGGATGGAGAAAGTTAGTTGAAATAGACAGTTTTTGCATGAAAACTCATTCCTGGTGGAACTTCATAGCAAAGTACAAAGTTCGTTTTGGATGGATCAATTTAGTTGAAATAGACAGTTTTTGCATGAAAACTCATTCCTGGTGGAACTTCATAGCAAAGTACAAAGTTCGTTTTGGATGGACGAATTAAGTTGAAATAGACAGTTTTTGCATGAAAACTCATTCCTGGTGGAACTTCATAGCAAAGTACAAAGTTCGTTTTGGATGGACGAATTAAGTTGAAATAGACAGTTTTTGCATAAAAACTCATTCCTGGTGGAACTTCATAGCAAAGTACAAAGTTCGTTTTGGATGGACGAATTAAGTTGAAATAGACAGTTTTTGCATGAAAACTCATTCCTGGTGGAACTTCATAGCAAAGTACAAAGTTCGTTTTGGATGGACGAATTAAGTTGAAATAGACAGTTTTTGCATGAAAACTCATTCCTGGTGGAACTTCATAGCAAAGTACAAAGTTCGTTTTGGATGGACAAAGTTAGTTGAAATAGACAGTTTTTGCATGAAAACTCATTCCTGGTGGAACTTCATAGCAAAGTACAAAGTTCGTTTTGGATGGACAAAGTTAGTTGAAATAGACAGTTTTTGCATGAAAACTCATTCCTGGTGGAACTTCATAGCAAAGTACAAAGTTCGTTTTGGATGGATCAATTTAGTTGAAATAGACAGTTTTTGCATGAAAACTCATTCCTGGTGGAACTTCATAGCAAAGTACAAAGTTCGTTTTGGATGGACAAAGTTAGTTGAAATAGACAGTTTTTGCATGAAAACTCATTCCTGGTGGAACTTCATAGCAAAGTACAAAGTTCGTTTTGGATGGACAAAGTTAGTTGAAATAGACAGTTTTTGCATGAAAACTCATTCCTGGTGGAACTTCATAGCAAAGTACAAAGTTCGTTTTGGATGGATCAATTTAGTTGAAATAGACAGTTTTTGCATGAAAACTCATTCCTGGTGGAACTTCATAGCAAAGTATAAAGTTCGTTTTGGATGGACAAAGTTAGTTGAAATAGACAGTTTTTGCATGAAAACTCATTCCTGGTGGAACTTCATAGCAAAGTACAAAGTTCGTTTTGGATGGACAAAGTTAGTTGAAATAGACAGTTTTTGCATGAAAACTCATTCCTGGTGGAACTTCATAGCAAAGTACAAAGTTCGTTTTGGATGGACAAAGTTAGTTGAAATAGACAGTTTTTGCATGAAAACTCATTCCTGGTGGAACTTCATAGCAAAGTACAAAGTTTGTTGTAAATGCGTTTGTTTTGATAACGCTTACGCCCTACAACAGCCGTCTGCTGTTGTAGAGCTTCGAGAGCAGAAACAACGGTGGGACAGTGCCCACCATTATTATAGCGGCGGTTGCGATGGCGCCCTGGGAAAAAAGGGATAAATAGAGCCGAAGGACGCGCCCTCGGTCTCTTTTAACCGCGACTGTTTGCTGAAATAAAACACTAATTTTGTGATTCTTCTGTAAACTAAGATATCGTACAGAATTAATTTTGGACTTTCGCGGCATTCTCAACACTTCACAAAATTAGTATCGTTTCACTCACTCGTTCGCGATATTTAATCGTATTTAAATCTTCACTGCGAAGTAGTACGCGTAATACGGACGGACGATACCGCGCGAAAGTAGGCACGTAAATCTTGCCATCGGGAGTTGTGTTTTTTTTTCGCGAGTGAAAGCATAGTTTTGTTGCAGAATGGAAAGAGCGTCGTTGGACGAAAGCTGCGAAGAGGTTGCGGCGGAGCTGCAAGAGCAGCTAGCAAGCACATCGGCTGTTTCCCCTGGAAGGCGCCTAAGCGCCGTGGAAAAGCCATCGAAGGACGAGGACGCGGCACCAGTGAGGCAACATCGGAGCTTGGAGGCAAGGCGGAAGCGCCTTGAAATAGAGCGAAAGGAGTTTGAGCTTGAAACGGCTCGAAAGGAGTTTGAGTTCGCGAAAGCTCGAAGGGAGCTTGCTTTCCAAATGCAGGAAATCGAGCTCGAGGAAGAAATCTCCGACCGAAGCAGCCAGGTGAGTGCTTACGTGGGGAAAATGGAAGCCTGGGTACGGGATACGGACTGTATCGGAGTGACGCCGTCGGGTCGTCACCATGGCGACGATCATCGAAATGGTGGTCCAGGTCATCTACCCTTGACCCCAAGTGCAACCGCGGGTGCCTGGGCGGCACGTATGGCTCCCATATCGTTTCGATACGACGGCGAGCTGGCGGACGATGTGCAAGGTCGTCAACCCTTGACCCCAGCAACAACCCGTTGCCCCCCAGAGTACGATCGCACTTGGGCAGCGGATCAAGCGGCGGCTCAGGAACGCGAGTATGCGGAGTGGAGACGTGCGGTGGAGGATTCCATCAAGACGCACCGCGAGACCAAGCTTGGACGGCCATACAAGCTTGGTAAAATGGCAGCAGCAACGCCAATTCAAAATAAGCCGAATGTAACGGAGGAAAAGGGCCCTGCAGTTCGCGTATCACTCCTGACACCGAGCCAAGAGGCTGCACGCAAGGCGATCCCAAAAGAGCTCCCGATATTTTCCGGGACGGTTGAACAATGGCCACTTTTCATCGCGACGTACGAACGATCGACAACGCTCTGTGGGTTTAGTGACGATGAAAACCTAATTCGGCTTCAGCGGGCACTACGAGGACCAGCGTTAGATTCGGTGGATCACCTGTTATTGCTACCGAACGGTCTAGCGAACGTGATAAATATTTTACGCACGGAATATGGCCGTCCCGACCTTATAGTGGACAGTCTAATCGAGAAAGTGAGGAGGTTACCCCCTGTTAGGGCCGAACGCTTAGAGTCGCTAGCGGTGTTTGGAAAAATGGTGCGGAAGATGTGTGCCACAATAGAGGCTTCCGGGTTACGCGATTACGATTGCAACGTTACGTTGCTACGGGAGCTAGTAGCAAAGCTTCCCGCCGAACGAGGTCTAGAGTGGGCCAGGTACAAAGTTAAGCTGTCGCGGGAAACCATAGGTGAATTTGATAAATGGTTTTCCGAAATCGCTACGGCCGCGGGCGCCGCGGCAAAGACTCTCGAACGAACGATACGACCCGAAACGACACGATCACTACCGGTAAGAAAAGCACCCGCACACGTAAACGTCCATAGTGCAGCGCGAAGAACGTCTTGTGTCCTGTGCCACGATTCCTGCCGTACGCTAGCCGATTGCGCACGTTTTCTTGAATTGACGGTGCGGGAGAGACGCACACACATTCAGAGGCGTAAATTATGCTCTTCGTGCCTAGGAACGCATAGGGGCATATGTTTCGTCAGGACGCGCTGTGGTACTAACGGGTGCCAGGAAATGCACCACCAACTGTTACACAGCACAGAACAACCAGGATCGCACAGGAACACACTAATCACTCACTCACTTAACTCACATCTCGGCAACAACACTAACGCTCTTTTCCGATATGTTCCCGTTGTAGTGTATGGTGAGAAGGCGAATATAAACACCTATGCGTTTATAGATGAGGGTTCCTCAGCTACATTCGTGGATCGCGGGCTGATCGAAGAACTGGGTATAGAGGGTACTTTGAACCCCTTGTGCTTGAAGTGGACGGACGACACTGTGCGGAACGAGGCCGATTCGTTAGAGGTTGGGCTGCGGATCTCGGGGAGGCATCAAGGAGCGGTGGTATACGACCTACGACAGGTACACACCTTGCGAGATCTCTCGTTGCCAGCACAGACTCTGTCGATCGAGAAGATGGTGAAGCTGCATTCGTACCTAAAAGGAATCCCAATCTCTTCATACACGAATGTGGTACCGCGCATCCTGATAGGCGTGAACAATATTTACCTGGGGAAACCGCTACGCTGTGTTGAAGGTGGTTTCAACGAACCAATCGCCGCAAAGACAAGGCTCGGGTGGACGATGTTCGGTCCGTGCAGCGCATCCGGTCCCGTAAGTAGCACCGCATATAACAATTTTCATTTGTGTGCCTGTAACGAGGAAAATAGTCAGAAGCTGGACATGGCATTAAAAGCGTACTTCTCTCTGGATTCCATTGGAGTCACCGCTTCCCGCAAACTGATACCGAAGGAAGAAGAACGCGCGGTTGAGATGCTGAATACCGGAACTAAATTGATAGGTGACCGGTATCAAACGTCCCTATTGTGGAAGTATGACGACGTGCGCCTACCATGCAATCGCGAAATGGCTCTCAAACGTTATGTGTGTCTGAAAAGGAAATGTGAAAAAGAACCGAAATTAGCGAAGGCGGTAAACGATAAGATGCGTGAATACGTTGACAAGGGATACATTCGGCGTATGTCGGCGGAGGAAATCGCGGAGCGAACGGAGAGGGATTGGTATCTCCCGATCTTTCCGGTTCTCAATCCGAATAAGCCCGGCAAGCTACGTATGGTGTTCGATGCAGCTGCGCAGGTACACGGAGTTAGCCTTAACACGTTTTTGCTCGCAGGTCCAGACCAACTGGTGGGGTTGGTTCAAGTGCTATACAAGTTCCGGGAGTATCGAGTCGCTGTAACGGGAGACATCCGCGAAATGTTCTTCCAGGTGCGCATGAATCCCGCCGACCAACGGAGTCAGATGGTTCTGTGGGACGATGGTAGAAGGTCAAGCGGAGAGCCCAGCGTCTATGCCGTCTCCGTAATGACGTTCGGGGCGGCTTGCTCACCCGCTAGTGCTCATTTCGTAAAAAACCTCAACGCGGAGAGGTTCGTGGATCGTTTCCCACGAGCAGTGCAGTGTATAAAATACGAGCATTACGTGGACGACATGCTGGCCAGCGTCGAGACCGTTGACGAGGCAGTCACTTTGGCGGAGAACGTAAGGTTCGTGCATTCGAAGGGCGGTTTTGAGATAAGAAATTGGTTGTCGAACGAGAAGGCCGTCTCACACAGGTTACGGAGCGGAGCTAACAACGATACGTCGATGGACATGTGTTCAAATCAAGGCACCGAAAAGGTACTTGGTATGTGGTGGAATACAGCTGACGACACCTTCACCTTTCGAATAAATCCGCGTATCGATGTGAAGCTACTAAAAGGTGGCAGATTACCCGCAAGGCGTGAAGTATTGAGCACACTAATGATGATTTACGATCCTTTAGGACTTATTGGCCATTTCCTAATGTTCCTCAAAGTTCTCTTACAGGATCTATGGAGATCCGGTATTCACTGGGACAAACCAATTGAAGGTGAAGCTGCAAGGAAGTGGTTGAGATGGATCGGGCTACTACCAGAACTGGAGAAGGTAACCATCAGGAGGTGTTACCGAACCACAACGTCATCGAAGGCACCGAACGTACAACTGCACGTTTTCACCGACGCTAGCGAAAGTGGAATGGCTGCTGTGGCTTACCTGCGTTTCGAGGAAGACGGGATAGTGGAGTGTGCTTTAATTGGGTCCAAAACACGAGTCGCACCGCTGAAACTTTTATCCATACCAAGGTTGGAGCTTCAAGCGGCGGTGATAGGAGCACGATTCGCGGAGCACATCATCAAGACGCATCGGTTGAAGGTTACCAGGAGGGTGTTCTGGACGGACTCGCGGAACGTTGTGAGCTGGATACGATCGGACCATAGGCGATACAGCACGTTTGTCGCCTTTCGGGTGAGTGAGCTGGTCGAGACGACAGAGGTTAACGAGTGGCGGTGGCTTTCCACTAAGGTCAACGTAGCGGATGACGGGACGAAGTGGCAGGGAGTTCCGGACTTAACCTCATCCAGCAGATGGTTCCGAGGGCCAGGGTTCCTGTGGGAATCTGAAGAAAAGTGGCCAATCAATAGAAATGATCCGGGTGAGACAGCAGAAGAGATACGCAAGAGCGTGTTACACCATACCGTGGTTGATGCTGTAGTCGACTTCACTCGTTTCTCACGCTGGAAGAAACTATTGAGAGCGGTCGGTTATGTTCTTCGGTATATCGGGAACACTCGGCGACGGATTAGGCAAGTGAAGAAGGTAACAGGGCCACTGACACAGGATGAACTGCTAGCTGCGGAACGGACACTCTACACGTTGGTGCAGTCGGAAGGGTTTGCTGCCGATATTAAATGCCTGCGCAGCGATGCGCGGAAGAAACATCCTTGGAAACAGGCGATTAACCGGAACAGTGTGCTCTACAAGCTTTTGCCTGAAATTGATGAAAACGGTGTACTACGTATGAGGGGACGACTGACAAATTGTGCGTTGTTAGGGGCTTCGTTTGCAAAGCCAGTTATCTTACCAAGAAGACACCCCGTCACAGATCTGATCATCAGAGACTTCCACGAGCGCTTTTGTCATCAGAGCCACAGAACAGTGGTGGCTCAACTCCGGATGCGGTACTATATACCGAAACTGCTAGTGGAGTTTAACCGGGTACGACGAGACTGTCAGCAGTGTAAAATACGGAACGCCGTGCCAAATCCACCCCTGATGGGGGACATTCCTCGGCAGAGGGTAGCAGTGTATCAACGGGCCTTCACGTATACCGGTCTAGATTATTTTGGACCGATACTCGTGGTCGTGGGACGTCACTCGGAGAAGCGCTGGGGAGCGCTGTTCACCTGTCTTACTACAAGGGCGGTTCACCTCGAAGTAGCTCATGCACTAACAACTGCTTCCTGTATTTTAGCTATCCGCCGGTTCATCGCAAGAAGAGGCTCGCCGAGGGAGATAATAAGCGATCGGGGTACCAACTTCGTCGGGGCGGCGAGAGAGCTCAAAGACGCTTTGAAGGAAGTAGATGAAAGCACGCTTAAGTCGAGGTTCAATAGTCCTGAGTTGAAGTGGAGCTTCAACCCGCCGGCAGCACCTCATTTCGGTGGTAGTTGGGAGCGTCTAGTCCAGTCGGTAAAGAAGATACTGTGTAGCTTCGATTTACCACGATTGCCCACGGATGAACTGTTACTGTCCACGCTAACAGAAGTTGAGATGATGGTCAATTCCAGACCACTTACATACTTACCGATCGACGATGAGCTGGACTGTCCGATAACGCCGAACCACTTATTGCTCGGTAGTGCCGATGGGAGTAAAGCAGCCGCTTTTTTCGATGATTCGCCGACTTCAATACGGTCGTTATGGGGTGCCCTGCAAACCAACGCGGATATATTCTGGAAGCGGTGGATTGCAGACTATCTACCAACACTCACCCGCAGGACGAAATGGTTCCACCCGGTGCCGCCGATCCAGGTGGGAGACGTAGTGGTAATCGCGGACGGGAATTTACCGAGGAATACCTGGCCAATGGGACGCGTTCTAGAAGTGACCCGTGCTAAAGACGGTCAGGTTAGAAGGGCAACGGTGCAAACGACATGCGGGATACTAGAAAGACCGGCAGCTAAGATAGCGGTTCTGGATGTCGGGAAACGCGAAACGAACGAATGAGGCGCGCGCGAGATAGGGAAACCGCGTGGTTTCGTGACAGATTAGGATGCATAAGATAAACAAACAAACGTTAGAAGAGTGTAACGCCCAGGGGCGCTACACTGGTGGGGAGATTGTTGTAAATGCGTTTGTTTTGATAACGCTTACGCCCTACAACAGCCGTCTGCTGTTGTAGAGCTTCGAGAGCAGAAACAACGGTGGGACAGTGCCCACCATTATTATAGCGGCGGTTGCGATGGCGCCCTGGGAAAAAAGGGATAAATAGAGCCGAAGGACGCGCCCTCGGTCTCTTTTAACCGCGACTGTTTGCTGAAATAAAACACTAATTTTGTGATTCTTCTGTAAACTAAGATATCGTACAGAATTAATTTTGGACTTTCGCGGCATTCTCAACAAAGTTCGTTTTGGATGAATCAATTTAGTTGAAATAGACAGTTTTTGCATGAAAACTCATTCCTGGTGGAACTTCATAGCAAAGTACAAAGTTCGTTTTGGATGGACAAAGTTAGTTGAAATAGACAGTTTTTGCATGAAAACTCATTCCTGGTGGAACTTCATAGCAAAGTACAAAGTTCGTTTTGGATGGACAAAGTTAGTTGAAATAGACAGTTTTTGCATGAAAACTCATTCCTGGTGGAACTTCATAGCAAAGTACAAAGTTCGTTTTGGATGGACAAAGTTAGTTGAAATAGACAGTTTTTGCATAAAAACTCATTCCTGGTGGAAGTTCATAGCAAAGTACAAAGTTCGTTTTGGATGGACAAAGTTAGTTGAAATAGACAGTTTTTGCATGAAAACTCATTCCTGGTGGAACTTCATAGCAAAGTACAAAGTTCGTTTTGGATGGACAAAGTTAGTTGAAATAGACAGTTTTTGCATGAAAACTCATTCCTGGTGGAACTTCATAGCAAAGTACAAAGTTCGTTTTGGATGGACAAAATTAGTTGAAATAGACAGTTTTTGCATGAAAACTCATTCCTGGTGGAACTTCATAGCAAAGTACAAAGTTCGTTTTGGATGGACAAAGTTAGTTGAAATAGACAGTTTTTGCATGAAAACTCATTCCTGGTGGAAGTTCATAGCAAAGTACAAAGTTCGTTTTGGATGGACAAAGTTAGTTGAAATAGACAGTTTTTGCATGAAAACTCATTCCTGGTGGAACTTCATAGCAAAGTACAAAGTTCGTTTTGGATGGACAAAGTTAGTTGAAATAGACAGTTTTTGCATGAAAACTCATTCCTGGTGGAACTTCATAGCAAAGTACAAAGTTCGTTTTGGATGAATCAATTTAGTTGAAATAGACAGTTTTTGCATGAAAACTCATTCCTGGTGGAACTTCATAGCAAAGTACAAAGTTCGTTTTGGATGAATCAATTTAGTTGAAATAGACAGTTTTTGCATGAAAACTCATTCCTGGTGGAACTTCATAGCAAAGTACAAAGTTCGTTTTGGATGGACAAAGTTAGTTGAAATAGACAGTTTTTGCATGAAAACTCATTCCTGGTGGAACTTCATAGCAAAGTACAAAGTTCGTTTTGGATGGACAAAATTAGTTGAAATAGACAGTTTTTGCATGAAAACTCATTCCTGGTGGAACTTCATAGCAAAGTACAAAGTTCGTTTTGGATGGACAAAGTTAGTTGAAATAGACAGTTTTTGCATGAAAACTCATTCCTGGTGGAAGTTCATAGCAAAGTACAAAGTTCGTTTTGGATGGACAAAGTTAGTTGAAATAGACAGTTTTTGCATGAAAACTCATTCCTGGTGGAACTTCATAGCAAAGTACAAAGTTCGTTTTGGATGGACAAAGTTAGTTGAAATAGACAGTTTTTGCATGAAAACTCATTCCTGGTGGAACTTCATAGCAAAGTACAAAGTTCGTTTTGGATGAATCAATTTAGTTGAAATAGACAGTTTTTGCATGAAAACTCATTCCTGGTGGAACTTCATAGCAAAGTACAAAGTTCGTTTTGGATGGACAAAGTTAGTTGAAATAGACAGTTTTTGCATGAAAACTCATTCCTGGTGGAACTTCATAGCAAAGTACAAAGTTCGTTTTGGATGGACAAAGTTAGTTGAAATAGACAGTTTTTGCATGAAAACTCATTCCTGGTGGAACTTCATAGCAAAGTACAAAGTTCGTTTTGGATGGACAAAGTTAGTTGAAATAGACAGTTTTTGCATGAAAACTCATTCCTGGTGGAACTTCATAGCAAAGTACAAAGTTCGTTTTGGATGAATCAATTTAGTTGAAATAGACAGTTTTTGCATGAAAACTCATTCCTGGTGGAACTTCATAGCAAAGTACAAAGTTCGTTTTGGATGGACAAAGTTAGTTGAAATAGACAGTTTTTGCATGAAAACTCATTCCTGGTGGAACTTCATAGCAAAGTACAAAGTTCGTTTTGGATGGACAAAGTTAGTTGAAATAGACAGTTTTTGCATGAAAACTCATTCCTGGTGGAACTTCATAGCAAAGTACAAAGTTCGTTTTGGATGGACAAAGTTAGTTGAAATAGAGAGTTTTTGCATAAAAACTCATTCCTGGTGGAACTTCATAGCAAAGTACAAAGTTCGTTTTGGATGGACAAAGTTAGTTGAAATAGACAGTTTTTGCATGAAAACTCATTCCTGGTGGAACTTCATAGCAAAGTACAAAGTTCGTTTTGGATGGATGAATTTAGTTGAAATAGACAGTTTTTGCATGAAAACTCATTCCTGGTGGAACTTCATAGCCAAGTACAAAGTTCGTTTTGGATGGATCAATTTAGTTGAAATAGACAGTTTTTGCATGAAAATTCATTCCTGGTGGAACTTCATAGCAAAGTACAAAGTTCGTTTTGGATAGACAAAGTTAGTTGAAATAGACAGTTTTTGCATGAAAACTCATTCCTGGTGGAACTTCATAGCAAAGTACAAAGTTCGTTTTGGATGGATCAATTTAGTTGAAATAGACAGTGTTGCAACGCAACGTTCTTTCCAGTTTCTGTTTCGCCGTGGTCGCGTTTCCTAACACCAATTTTTACAGGTTTCTAGCAATTTTATTTTCTATTTCAAACTTCTTTCGCGGAGCACTGGTTTTGGGCAGGTGGTACGGCTTCGCTGGTATAATTCGGGTGCGTGGGAGCGAGTGGTGCGAGTGGTGGTGCTGGTGTTAAAAAATTACACGTCTTATCACTTGCGCGTTTCGGTTGTGAATAACTCTAAATCGATGGCGCACACGCGATGGCCGTTATCGTCCCTTTTCGCGCCTCGATCTCGATCCCTTTATGGCATCGTCCCTTCGGTAACGGCTTCTGTCACCCGTCACCGAGCTGTCACCGTCATTGCGTCGGGTGACGAAAACAAAAAACAAATCATGCGTTAAACTGCAAGTGCCGACTTTACCGTTGTCTACAACATTCTCCCGCCCGGTACTTTGCTCGTATGAGCAATTTACCCTACTTGAAGTCGGTGATCTGTTCTGTTTAATATTCGGCCAGCCCTCTTTATCGCCTTATCGGTAGATGGTAAGCTTGGCTGTGTCGTTCCTGTTGGCGTTTTACTTCCGCACATCCAACACCGCTATCTTTGTTGCAGGTCGCTCGATTATTCCGCTAGCCGTCTGCACCGTTGCTCGTCTCACCTGGCCGTCGTTGGCTCTGACGACTGCCACCACTCTCCCTTTAGGCCAGCAATTTCTGGGCATATTGTTGTCTGCAATCAAAACGATTTCACCTTCCTCTATAGGGCGAGCAGGGTGAAACCACTTAGTTCTACGTGTCAACGTCGGAAGATACTCAGCTACCCATTTTCGCCAAAAAAGATCTGCGTTGCGCTGCGACGCTTTCCATGAAGATTTTATGGCCCCTGCTGTATCATCAAGTGGGGCAGGCGGCTTGCTGCCGTTTGAGCTACCCAAAAGTAGTTGGTTGGGCGTTATCGGTGGTGCGAAATCATCGTCCAAAGGTACGTAGGTCAGAGGTCTTGAGTTAATGACCATTTCTATTTCGGCTATCGTAGATTGCAGCACTTCGTCGTTAGGCGTACGCGGCAGTTCGAACTGGCTTAAAACTTTTTTCACCGACTGAACGAGGCGTTCCCAGCACCCTCCAAAATGCGGAGCCGCTGGCGGATTGAAGCTCCACTTCAACTCAGGACTAGTAAATTCGACGATGATCTTATTCTCATCCACGTTCATCCGGGCTTCCTTCAACTCTCTCGATGAACCTACAAAGTTTGTCCCACGATCGCTGATGATTTCGCGCGGCACTCCTCGTCTAGCGATAAAACGGCGGATCGCTAGGATGCAGGAAGAAGTTGTCAGTGAGTGCGCGATTTCAAGGTGCACTGCTCGTGTTGTCAAACAAGTGAAAATCACTCCCCAACGTTTCTCCACGCGACGTCCAACTACTACGTTCATTGGGCCGAAGTAGTCTATTCCGGTATATGTAAACGCACGCTGATCCATGGCCGTTCTTTGTTGAGGAATGCTTCCCATCAACGGCGGTTCGGGAGCAGCTTCTCGATTGCGACAATGTTGACATGTTTTCCGGACGCGCTTATATTCTGTCAACAAGCGCGGTATATGATATTTGGCTCTTAGTTCGTTAACGACGGTCTGATGGTTACAATGTCGGTAACGTGCGTGGTAGTGCAGTATAAGCAAGTCAGTTCCTGTGTGTCGTCTCGGTAGGATAACTGGCTTGCGCAGCGATTCGTTTACCACAGGGCAGTTTTCAAAACGACTACTTATTCTCAGCACGCCATAGTCGTCGATTTTCGGTGAGAGCTGATACAATGCGCTGCCTTTTTCGATGGGTTGCGACCATGGATGCTGTTTTACTACGCGGCTCTCTAGTCGCCGGATCTCTTCTGGAAACGTTTCTCGCTGGATTTGTTTTATAATCACGCGTTCTGCTGTTTCAAGCTCTTCCTGCGTGAGTGGTCCTGTCGTGATCGTTTTTCCGTTAGTTCGGTGCATACAATTATGTGAAAATCGAATAACGTATCCAACGGATCTGAGCAACCTATTCCAACTAGAGAATCGATCGATCCGAATAAGTGGCTCAGTGCTTGAATGATGCAGCAGGTTGCGACGTAGTTCTTCCGCTGTATCATCCGATCGCGTCGGTGGAATTGGCCATTCCTTCTCTGGTTGCCAAAGAAAGCTCGGACCTTTGAGCCATCGGCTTGATGTGCTCAAATCGGGAATTCTCGTCCACTTCGTACCATCGTCGGCTACATTGACCTTCGTTGACAGCCACTGCCAATCGTCAACCTTGGTGGACTCGAGTTTTTCACCGACTCGGAAAGCTACAAATTGACTATATCGTCGATGATCCGACCGTAGCCAACAGATGACGTCACGCGAATCCGTCCAATATGTAGTTCGAGTGATGTTCAAACGGTGCGATTTAATAATCGTATTCGCAAGTCGGGTGCCGATAACCGCTGCTTGCAGTTCTAATCGAGGGATCGATAGAAATCGCAGTGGTGCCACTCTAGTTTTCGATCCGACAAGAGCGCATTCTATGGTCCCTTCTTCTTCAAATCGGAAATATGCAACCGCTGCCATCCCGTTTTCGCTCGCGTCGCAGAATACGTGAAGCTGTATGCTACGAGTCAACGCCGACGTGTTCTGTCGATAGCACCTTGGTATCCTGATCTGGCAAACGTCGGGTAATATGGTGATCCACCTTTCCCACTGTTCTGCTAAACGGCCGCTGACTTTTTCATCCCATCCGACACCAGCACGCCAGATCTCTTGAAGCAGAACTTTCAGGAACATAAGCACGTTACCCAAGAGACCCAACGGGTCGTAGATCCGCATTAGGATCCGTAGCACCTCACGTTTAGTCGGATGCTTTGCTCCTGTTAGCAGCTGCTCATCGTTTCTAGGTGAGACTTTATAGGTGAATGTGTCGGATTGCGTGTCCCACCACATTCCCAATACCTTTTCTGTTTTCGTATCTGTACCAACGTTAACATCTTTCTCTTTCGTTATAGATGCCTCTAATTGCTGAATCACCACGTTTGAATTGGACAGCCAGTTTCTTATTTCAAAGCCACCCTGTGCATGTACGTGTCGCACTTCTTTTGCCAGCATTATAGCTTCGTCTTCAGTTTCGACACTTGCCAGCATGTCGTCAACATAGTGCTCTTTAACGATGCATTCGAAGGCGCGAGGAAATTCGGATTTAAATCGCTCGGCGTTAAGATTCTTCACATAGTGCGCGCAGCAGGGTGAACATGCGGCGCCAAACGTCATAACGGTCATGGCGTACACGTCTGGAGTCCTGTCAGCCACACCGCCGTTCCACAATATCATTTGGCTGCGTTGATCTTCGGGTCTGATGGCCACTTGAAAAAACATTTCTTTGATGTCTCCAACAACGCCTATTCGGAACTCTCTGAATTTATATAGGACTGTCAGGAGCTCTACCAGCTGATCTGGTCCCTTGAGGAGAAATGTGTTTAGACTAACGCCGTTTACTTGGCAGCAGCATCAAATACCAACCGGATTTTTCCTGGCTTGTTGGGGTTTATGACAGGAAAAATTGGCAAGAACCAATCTGCATCACGTTTTTCCGATAGCTCTCTCGGTGTTAGGCGCCTGATGTAGCCCTTTCTCTCGTACTCATTCATCTTTTCAACGATGGCAGCCCTCAACACTGGTTCTTTTTCCATTTTTCTTTTGAGACATTCAAAGCGTTTTAGTGCCATCGGCTTACTTGGCGGTAATTGAATTGTGCTGTACTTCCACAACAAACTTGTCTCATAACGTTCGCCATTTAAACGGGTTGTCGCGGCCAGAATTTCTAGCGCCTTTTCTTCATCTTTGGAACCTATGTGATGAGGTAACTTGGTGATACCTAACGAATCAATTGCAAAGTATTCCTTCAATTGTGCATCGGTTTTATCGTCGTTGATGTCCATGCATGGGCACACCTTTGGTCTATGGTGGTTGAGAATCCCGTTTGCTTCGCCGGGATTCGTTTCGTACGATCCGTAGACAATCCAGCCTAATCGCGTTTTGGCAGCAACGGGTTCATGCGATTTTCCCTCACGATATGTCAACGGATGACCCAGATGACAGTTATCTATGCCGATTAGAACCCTTGGCATGATATTCGTGTACGAGGTCAGTTTTAGGCCGGTCAAGTGCGCGAAAGTGTTCTGAAGTTTCTGGGCGCACAGACTCTGATTCGGTAGCGCCAAGCTGTGCACGGTATGTACATTGGGCAATACGAATACTTTGCCGGCTTCGTCACTGCCGGATATTCTCAACGATACTCTCACTGAATTTTTCTCTTCTCTTTTCTGATTTCCGGTCCACCAGAGGCACAACGGATGAGGAGTTCCCTGAATGCCTAGTTCTTCAACCAAAGCATGTTCTATGAAGGTGGCTGACGAACCGTCGTCCAGGAACGCAAATGTTTCTACTTTACAGCCATTGCCATGAAGGGTAATCGGAACATATCGGAAGAGTGGTGGCGCCTCTAGCGCAATTCGGTGACTGTTAAAAGCTTGATGCTCGTTGGTTACGGTTCGTGACGTATTTCCGGCTTCAACTCTGGTCCTCGAACCATCATGAAGCAGCTTGTTATGAAGAAAGACGCAGCCATTGGTGCCACACTGCGTTCTTCTGTCGCAGCGCTGGTGTTGTTCAAGGCATTTACGACACAGACGTTTCTCACGCACTGTTCGCCAACGGGCGTCTATGTCCATTGCCAGAAAATCGGAACAGTTTTCTACTTTGGCGCATTGTTGTTGGCATACTGGGCAACGCAGCGTTACGCTGCTAGAACTCGTTGAGGGGCGCCTGGTTGCAGTGTTCGTCAGGTGAGTATTTACGTGCCGATGTTGCCTGTATCCGCTGTTACTCGTTGCAGGTCTGGTAGATGAACCCTCATGGGTGTACACCGACGACATAGTCACCAAACTTGCTGCTTCGACCAAATGACTCAGCCAGTCGTTGAAACTCGAGAGCGTAACGTGGCTCACGTTAATTCGATGACATCCCCAATTGAGCTTCAGCGACGGGGGTAAGCGTTCCGTCAACTCATTCAACAACGCCACATTGCACATGTATTCGTCTAGTCCTGACGCCGTGATGGTCGCGCAAAGATTCTGAACCGCGACCCCAAAGTCGATGAGCGTTTCGAGACGTTCCTGCTTAGGCGCCGGCATCGATCGCACCTTGTTCACCAGGGAGTGGACAATAATTTCGGGACGGCCGAAAAGCATTCTTAGCGTGGAGATCACGCCAGGTACGTTGGATGGATGCATCAAGCGACAACGTACTGCCTCTAACGCTTTTCCTTTTAGGGCCTTCTGCAGCCGGTCCAGATTCTCCACGTCGTTATAACCGCACGCCTCCGTGGTGTACTCGAAGGAGGCAATAAACATCGGCCATTCTTCGGGATTGCCGGAGAACGTCGGCAAGTCCCGTTTCCTCCCTTGCCGGGCTATGTATTGCGTCTGCGAAAGATCAAAGACTGAGAAGGCGTTCGCCTGCAATCTATCTGGAACGATACTCACGCGTGATGGCGGATGTGCGCTTCGTTGATGATCCGTTGCTTCGAAGGATTGCATCAAGCGGTTTCGCTCCCGAAGATGCTCGATCTCCATGTCTTCCAAAGCCCGCTGAAGGTCACGTTCTCGTTCGGGATGTACGGCTGTTCTTTTTCCGGTAGCCCCGTACCGGTCTGCTTCGCTACGCCGAGCCGTTGACGGTCCGGCATGCGCGTCATAGCGCAAAAAATCTGGAGACGCAATGGCCGGTCGCAGCGACGCGCTCACAGGTTCATGCTCTGTGTCGCTGATGAATGGCGTCCCAAGCGTCGATCTTCCTGACGGGCCGGCTTGCGCGTCGTAGCGCAGGAAATCTGGAAACGCGATGGCCGGTCGCGGCGATGCGCTCACAGGTTCACTTTCCGTGCCTCTGGCGTAAGGCGTCCCGAGCGTTGATCTCCGCGGCAGGGTGGCGGCCGAAGGAAAAGGCACATCTTCGGCGGTTCCTGTGCGGACGCGCTGGGATATCGCGCCTTCGCGTTGCTCGTTCAGTGACATTCCGAGTCCTCTTGACACGCTTGGGCTCAACTGAGCGATTTGCGCGGTCAGCCTGTTGAAGCTTTCGTTCGCTTCTCTGGCTTGCTGAATCAACTCCTGTATCGAAACAGTGTCTTCCGCTAGGTCTTGCACTGGGGAAAGTTGTCGCACTGTCGAATTCGCGGCGGGGTTGGACTCAACGTTTTCGCGGTTCATTTTCACTCAATTGTCAATTGTTCACACAAAATCACCAGTGTAATTTTTTAAAATGTTGCAACGCAACGTTCTTTCCAGTTTCTGTTTCGCCGTGGACGCGTTTCCTAACACCAATTTTTACAGGTTTCCAGCAATTTTATTTTCTATTTCAAACTTCTTTCGCGGAGCACTGGTTTTGGGCAGGTGGTACGGCTTCGCTGGTATAATTCGGGTGCGTGGGAGCGAGTGGTGCAAGTGGTGGTGCTGGTGTTAAAAAATTACACGTCTTATCACTTGCGCGTTTCGGTTGTGAATAACTCTAAATCGATGGCGCACACGCGATGGCCGTTATCGTCCCTTTTCGCGCCTCGATCTCGATCCCTTTATGGCATCGTCCCTTCGGTAACGGCTTCTGTCACCCGTCACCGAGCTGTCACCGTCATTGCGTCAGGTGACGAAAACAAAAAACAAATCATGCGTTAAACTGCAAGTGCCGACTTCACCGTTGTCTACAACAGACAGTTTTTGCATGAAAACTCATTCCTGGTGGAACTTCATAGCAAAGTACAAAGTTCGTTTTGGATGGACAAAGTTAGTTGAAATAGACAGTTTTTGCATGAAAACTCATTCCTGGTGGAACTTCATAGCAAAGTACAAAGTTCGTATCGGATGGACGAATTAAGTTGAAATAGACAGTTTTTGCATGAAAACTCATTCCTGGTGGAACTTCATAGCAAAGTACAAAGTTCGTTTTGGATGGATCAATTTAGTTGAAATAGACAGTTTTTGCATGAAAACTCATTCCTGGTGGAACTTCATAGCAAAGTACACAGTTCGTTTTGGATGGATGAATTTAGTTGAAATAGACAGTTTTTGCATGAAAACTCATTGCTGGTGGAACTTCATAGCAAAGTACAAAGTTCGTTTTGGATGGACAAAGTTAGTTGAAATAGACAGTTTTTGCATGAAAACTCATTCCTGGTGGAACTTCATAGCAAGGTACAAAGTTTGTTTTGGATGGACAAAGTTAGTTGAAATAGACAGTTTTTGCATAAAAACTCATTCCTGGTGGAACTTCATAGCAAAGTACAAAGTTCGTTTTGGATGGATCAATTTAGTTGAAATAGACAGTTTTTGCATGAAAACTCATTCCTGGTAGAACTTCATAGCAAAGTACAAAGTTCGTTTAAGATGGACAAAGTTAGTTGAAATAGACAGTTTTTGCATGAAAACTCATTCCTGGTGGAACTTCATAGCAAAGTACAAAGTTCGTTTTGGATGGATCAATTTAGTTGAAATAGACAGTTTTTGCATGAAAACTCATTCCTGGTGGAACTTCATAGCAAAGTACAAAGTTCGTTTTGGATGGACAAAGTTAGTTGAAATAGACAGTTTTTGCATAAAAACTCATTCCTGGTGGAACTTCATAGCAAAGTACAAAGTTCGTTTTGGATGGATCAATTTAGTTGAAATAGACAGTTTTTGTATGAAATCTCATTCCTGGTGGAACTTCATAGCAAAGTACAAAGTTCGTTTTGGATGGACAAAGTTAGTTGAAATAGACAGTTTTTGCATGAAAACTCATTCCTGGTGGAACTTCATAGCAAAGTACAAAGTTCGTTTTGGATGGACGAATTAAGTTGAAATAGACAGTTTTTGTATGAAAACTCATTCCTGGTGGAACTTCATAGCAAAGTACAAAGTTCGAATCAGATGGACGAATTAAGTTGAAATAGACAGTTTTTGCATGAAAACTCATTCCTGGTGGAACTTCATAGCAAAGTACAAAGTTCGTTTTAGATGGACAAAGTTAGTTGAAATAGACAGTTTTTGCATGAAAACTCATTCCTGGTGGAACTTCATAGCAAAGTACAAAGTTCGTTTTGGATGGATCAATTTAGTTGAAATAGACAGTTTTTGCATGAAAACTCATTCCTGGTGGAACTTCATAGCAAAGTACAAAGTTCGTTTTGGATGGACAAAGTTAGTTGAAATAGACAGTTTTTGCATAAAAACTCATTCCTGGTGGAACTTCATAGCAAAGTACAAAGTTCGTTTTGGATGGACAAAGTTAGTTGAAATAGACAGTTTTTGCATGAAAACTCATTCCTGGTAGAACTTCATAGCAAAGTACAAAGTTCGTTTTAGATGGACAAAGTTAGTTGAAATAGACAGTTTTTGCATGAAAACTCATTCCTGGTGGAACTTCATAGCAAAGTACAAAGTTCGTTTTGGATGGACAAAGTTAGTTGAAATAGACAGTTTTTGCATAAAAACTCATTCCTGGTGGAACTTCATAGCAAAGTACAAAGTTCGTTTTGGATGGATCAATTTAGTTGAAATAGACAGTTTTTGCATGAAAACTCATTCCTGGTGGAACTTCATAGCAAAGTACAAAGTTCGTTTTGGATGGAAGAATTAAGTTGAAATAGACAGTTTTTGTATGAAAACTCATTCCTGGTGGAACTTCATAGCAAAGTACAAAGTTCGAATCAGATGGACGAATTAAGTTGAAATAGACAGTTTTTGCATGAAAACTCATTCCTGGTGGAACTTCATAGCAAAGTACAAAGTTCGTTTTAGATGGACAAAGTTAGTTGAAATAGACAGTTTTTGCATGAAAACTCATTCCTGGTGGAACTTCATAGCAAAGTACAAAGTTCGTTTTGGATGGACAAAGTTAGTTGAAATAGACAGTTTTTGCATGAAAACTCATTCCTGGTGGAACTTCATAGCAAAGTACAAAGTTCGTTTTGGATGGACAAAGTTAGTTGAAATAGACAGTTTTTGCATAAAAACTCATTCCTGGTGGAACTTCATAGCAAAGTACAAAGTTCGTTTTGGATGGATCAATTTAGTTGAAATAGACAGTTTTTGCATGAAAACTCATTCCTGGTAGAACTTCATAGCAAAGTACAAAGTTCGTTTTAGATGGACAAAGTTAGTTGAAATAGACAGTTTTTGCATGAAAACTCATTCCTGGTGGAACTTCATAGCAAAGTACAAAGTTCGTTTTGGATGGACAAAGTTAGTTGAAATAGACAGTTTTTGCATAAAAACTCATTCCTGGTGGAACTTCATAGCAAAGTACAAAGTTCGTTTTGGATGGATCAATTTAGTTGAAATAGACAGTTTTTGCATGAAAACTCATTCCTGGTAGAACTTCATAGCAAAGTACAAAGTTCGTTTTAGATGGACAAAGTTAGTTGAAATAGACAGTTTTTGCATGAAAACTCATTCCTGGTGGAACTTCATAGCAAAGTACAAAGTTCGTTTTGGATGGACAAAGTTAGTTGAAATAGACAGTTTTTGCATAAAAACTCATTCCTGGTGGAACTTCATAGCAAAGTACAAAGTTCGTTTTGGATGGATCAATTTAGTTGAAATAGACAGTTTTTGCATGAAAACTCATTCCTGGTGGAACTTCATAGCAAAGTACAAAGTTCGTTTTGGATGGAAGAATTAAGTTGAAATAGACAGTTTTTGTATGAAAACTCATTCCTGGTGGAACTTCATAGCAAAGTACAAAGTTCGAATCAGATGGACGAATTAAGTTGAAATAGACAGTTTTTGCATGAAAACTCATTCCTGGTGGAACTTCATAGCAAAGTACAAAGTTCGTTTTAGATGGACAAAGTTAGTTGAAATAGACAGTTTTTGCATGAAAACTCATTCCTGGTGGAACTTCATAGCAAAGTACAAAGTTCGTTTTGGATGGACAAAGTTAGTTGAAATAGACAGTTTTTGCATGAAAACTCATTCCTGGTGGAACTTCATAGCAAAGTACAAAGTTCGTTTTGGATGGACAAAGTTAGTTGAAATAGACAGTTTTTGCATGAAAACTCATTCCTGGTGGAACTTCATAGCAAAGTACAAAGTTCGTTTTGGATGGACAAAGTTAGTTGAAATAGACAGTTTTTGCATAAAAACTCATTCCTGGTGGAACTTCATAGCAAAGTACAAAGTTCGTTTTAGATGGACAAAGTTAGTTGAAATAGACAGTTTTTGCATAAAAACTCATTCCTGGTGGAACTTCATAGCAAAGTACAAAGTTCGTTTTGGATGGACGAATTAAGTTGAAATAGACAGTTTTTGTATGAAAACTCATTCCTGGTGGAACTTCATAGCAAAGTACAAAGTTCGTTTTGGATGGACAAAGTTAGTTGAAATAGACAGTTTTTGCATGAAAACTCATTCCTGGTGGAACTTCATAGCAAAGTACAAAGATCGTTTTGGATGGACAAAGTTAGTTGAAATAGACAGTTTTTGCATAAAAACTCATTCCTGGTGGAACTTCATAGCAAAGTACAAAGTTCGTTTTGGATGGACGAATTAAGTTGAAATAGACAGTTTTTGTATGAAAACTCATTCCTGGTGGAACTTCATAGCAAAGTACAAAGTTCGTTTTGGATGGACAAAGTTAGTTGAAATAGACAGTTTTTGCATGAAAACTCATTCCTGGTGGAACTTCATAGCAAAGTACAAAGATCGTTTTGGATGGACGAATTAAGTTGAAATAGACAGTTTTTGCATAAAAACTCATTCCTGGTGGAACTTCATAGCAAAGTACAAAGTTCGTTTTAGATGGACAAAGTTAGTTGAAATAGACAGTTTTTGCATAAAAACTCATTCCTGGTGGAACTTCATAGCAAAGTACAAAGTTCGAATCAGATGGACGAATTAAGTTGAAATAGACAGTTTTTGCATAAAAACTCATTCCTGGTGGAACTTCATAGCAAAGTACAAAGTTCGTTTTGGATGGACGAATTAAGTTGAAATAGACAGTTTTTGTATGAAAACTCATTCCTGGTGGAACTTCATAGCAAAGTACAAAGTTCGTTTTGGATGGATCAATTTAGTTGAAATAGACAGTTCTTGCATGAAAACTCATTCCTGGTAGAACTTCATAGCAAAGTACAAAGTTCGTTTTAGATGGACAAAGTTAGTTGAAATAGACAGTTTTTGCATGAAAACTCATTCCTGGTGGAACTTCATAGCAAAGTACAAAGTTCGTTTTGGATGGACGAATTAAGTTGAAATAGACAGTTTTTGTATGAAAACTCATTCCTGGTGGAACTTCATAGCAAAGTACAAAGTTCGTTTTAGATGGACAAATTTAGTTGAAATAGACAGTTTTTGCATAAAAACTCATTCCTGGTGGAACTTCATAGCAAAGTACAAAGTTCGAATCAGATGGACGAATTAAGTTGAAATAGACAGTTTTTGCATAAAAACTCATTCCTGGTGGAACTTCATAGCAAAGTACAAAGTTCGTTTTGGATGGACAAAGTTAGTTGAAATAGACAGTTTTTGCATGAAAACTCATTCCTGGTGGAACTTCATAGCAAAGTACAAAGTTCGTTTTGGATGGACAAAGTTAGTTGAAATAGACAGTTTTTGCATAAAAACTCATTCCTGGTGGAACTTCATAGCAAAGTACAAAGTTCGTTTTGGATGGACTAAGTTAGTTGAAATAGACAGTTTTTGCATAAAAACTCATTCCTGGTGGAACTTCATAGCAAAGTACAAAGTTCGAATCAGATGGACGAATTAAGTTGAAATAGACAGTTTTTGCATAAAAACTCATTCCTGGTGGAACTTCATAGCAAAGTACAAAGTTCGTTTTGGATGGATCAATTTAGTTGAAATAGACAGTTCTTGCATGAAAACTCATTCCTGGTAGAACTTCATAGCAAAGTACAAAGTTCGTTTTAGATGGACAAAGTTAGTTGAAATAGACAGTTTTTGCATGAAAACTCATTCCTGGTGGAACTTCATAGCAAAGTACAAAGTTCGTTTTGGATGGACGAATTAAGTTGAAATAGACAGTTTTTGTATGAAAACTCATTCCTGGTGGAACTTCATAGCAAAGTACAAAGTTCGTTTTGGATGGACAAAGTTAGTTGAAATAGACAGTTTTTGCATAAAAACTCATTCCTGGTGGAACTTCATAGCAAAGTACAAAGTTCGTTTTGGATGGACGAATTAAGTTGAAATAGACAGTTTTTGTATGAAAACTCATTCCTGGTGGAACTTCATAGCAAAGTACAAAGTTCGAATCAGATGGACGAATTAAGTTGAAATAGACAGTTTTTGCATAAAAACTCATTCCTGGTGGAACTTCATAGCAAAGTACAAAGTTCGTTTTGGATGGATCAATTTAGTTGAAATAGACAGTTCTTGCATGAAAACTCATTCCTGGTAGAACTTCATAGCAAAGTACAAAGTTCGTTTTAGATGGACAAAGTTAGTTGAAATAGACAGTTTTTGCATGAAAACTCATTCCTGGTGGAACTTCATAGCAAAGTACAAAGTTCGTTTTGGATGGACGAATTAAGTTGAAATAGACAGTTTTTGTATGAAAACTCATTCCTGGTGGAACTTCATAGCAAAGTACAAAGTTCGTTTTGGATGGACAAAGTTAGTTGAAATAGACAGTTTTTGCATAAAAACTCATTCCTGGTGGAACTTCATAGCAAAGTACAAAGTTCGTTTTGGATGGACGAATTAAGTTGAAATAGACAGTTTTTGTATGAAAACTCATTCCTGGTGGAACTTCATAGCAAAGTACAAAGTTCGAATCAGATGGACGAATTAAGTTGAAATAGACAGTTTTTGCATAAAAACTCATTCCTGGTGGAACTTCATAGCAAAGTACAAAGTTCGTTTTGGATGGATCAATTTAGTTGAAATAGACAGTTCTTGCATGAAAACTCATTCCTGGTAGAACTTCATAGCAAAGTACAAAGTTCGTTTTAGATGGACAAAGTTAGTTGAAATAGACAGTTTTTGCATGAAAACTCATTCCTGGTGGAACTTCATAGCAAAGTACAAAGTTCGTTTTGGATGGACAAAGTTAGTTGAAATAGACAGTTTTTGCATAAAAACTCATTCCTGGTGGAACTTCATAGCAAAGTACAAAGTTCGTTTTGGATGGATCAATTTAGTTGAAATAGACAGTTTTTGTATGAAAACTCATTCCTGGTGGAACTTCATAGCAAAGTACAAAGTTCGAATCAGATGGACGAATTAAGTTGAAATAGACAGTTTTTGCATGAAAACTCATTCCTGGTGGAACTTCATAGCAAAGTACAAAGTTCGTTTTAGATGGACAAAGTTAGTTGAAATAGACAGTTTTTGCATGAAAACTCATTCCTGGTGGAACTTCATAGCAAAGTACAAAGTTCGTTTTGGATGGACGAATTAAGTTGAAATAGACAGTTTTTGTATGAAAACTCATTCCTGGTGGAACTTCATAGCAAAGTACAAAGTTCGAATCAGATGGACGAATTAAGTTGAAATAGACAGTTTTTGCATGAAAACTCATTCCTGGTGGAACTTCATAGCAAAGTACAAAGTTCGTTTTAGATGGACAAAGTTAGTTGAAATAGACAGTTTTTGCATGAAAACTCATTCCTGGTGGAACTTCATAGCAAAGTACAAAGTTCGTTTTGGATGGACAAAGTTAGTTGAAATAGACAGTTTTTGCATAAAAACTGATTCCTGGTGGAACTTCATAGCAAAGTACAAAGTTCGTTTTGGATGGATCAATTTAGTTGAAATAGACAGTTTTTGTATGAAAACTCATTCCTGGTGGAACTTCATAGCAAAGTACAAAGTTCGAATCAGATGGACGAATTAAGTTGAAATAGACAGTTTTTGCATGAAAACTCATTCCTGGTGGAACTTCATAGCAAAGTACAAAGTTCGTTTTAGATGGACAAAGTTAGTTGAAATAGACAGTTTTTGCATGAAAACTCATTCCTGGTGGAACTTCATAGCAAAGTACAAAGTTCGTTTTGGATGGACGAATTAAGTTGAAATAGACAGTTTTTGTATGAAAACTCATTCCTGGTGGAACTTCATAGCAAAGTACAAAGTTCGAATCAGATGGACGAATTAAGTTGAAATAGACAGTTTTTGCATGAAAACTCATTCCTGGTGGAACTTCATAGCAAAGTACAAAGTTCGTTTTAGATGGACAAAGTTAGTTGAAATAGACAGTTTTTGCATGAAAACTCATTCCTGGTGGAACTTCATAGCAAAGTACAAAGTTCGAATCAGATGGACGAATTAAGTTGAAATAGACAGTTTTTGCATGAAAACTCATTCCTGGTGGAACTTCATAGCAAAGTACAAAGTTCGTTTTAGATGGACAAAGTTAGTTGAAATAGACAGTTTTTGCATGAAAACTCATTCCTGGTGGAACTTCATAGCAAAGTACAAAGTTCGTTTTAGATGGACAAAGTTAGTTGAAATAGACAGTTTTTGCATGAAAACTCATTCCTGGTGGAACTTCATAGCAAAGTACAAAGTTCGTTTTGGATGGACAAAGTTAGTTGAAATAGACAGTTTTTGCATAAAAACTCATTCCTGGTGGAACTTCATAGCAAAGTACAAAGTTCGTTTTGGATGGACGAATTAAGTTGAAATAGACAGTTTTTGTATGAAAACTCATTCCTGGTGGAACTTCATAGCAAAGTACAAAGTTCGTTTTGGATGGACAAAGTTAGTTGAAATAGACAGTTTTTGCATAAAAACTCATTCCTGGTGGAACTTCATAGCAAAGTACAAAGTTCGTTTTGGATGGACGAATTAAGTTGAAATAGACAGTTTTTGTATGAAAACTCATTCCTGGTGGAACTTCATAGCAAAGTACAAAGTTCGTTTTGGATGGACAAAGTTAGTTGAAATAGACAGTTTTTGCATAAAAACTCATTCCTGGTGGAACTTCATAGCAAAGTACAAAGTTCGTTTTGGATGGACGAATTAAGTTGAAATAGACAGTTTTTGTATGAAAACTCATTCCTGGTGGAACTTCATAGCAAAGTACAAAGTTCGAATCAGATGGACGAATTAAGTTGAAATAGACAGTTTTTGCATAAAAACTCATTCCTGGTGGAACTTCATAGCAAAGTACAAAGTTCGTTTTGGATGGACGAATTAAGTTGAAATAGACAGTTTTTGTATGAAAACTCATTCCTGGTGGAACTTCATAGCAAAGTACAAAGTTCGTTTTGGATGGACAAAGTTAGTTGAAATAGACAGTTTTTGCATAAAAACTCATTCCTGGTGGAACTTCATAGCAAAGTACAAAGTTCGTTTTGGATGGACGAATTAAGTTGAAATAGACAGTTTTTGTATGAAAACTCATTCCTGGTGGAACTTCATAGCAAAGTACAAAGTTCGAATCAGATGGACGAATTAAGTTGAAATAGACAGTTTTTGCATAAAAACTCATTCCTGGTGGAACTTCATAGCAAAGTACAAAGTTCGTTTTGGATGGATCAATTTAGTTGAAATAGACAGTTCTTGCATGAAAACTCATTCCTTGTAGAACTTCATAGCAAAGTACAAAGTTCGTTTTAGATGGACAAAGTTAGTTGAAATAGACAGTTTTTGCATGAAAACTCATTCCTGGTGGAACTTCATAGCAAAGTACAAAGTTCGTTTTGGATGGACAAAGTTAGTTGAAATAGACAGTTTTTGCATAAAAACTCATTCCTGGTGGAACTTCATAGCAAAGTACAAAGTTCGTTTTGGATGGACGAATTAAGTTGAAATAGACAGTTTTTGTATGAAAACTCATTCCTGGTGGAACTTCATAGCAAAGTACAAAGTTCGAATCAGATGGACGAATTAAGTTGAAATAGACAGTTTTTGCATTAAAACTCATTCCTGGTGGAACTTCATAGCAAAGTACAAAGTTCGTTTTAGATGGACAAAGTTAGTTGAAATAGACAGTTTTTGCATGAAAACTCATTCCTGGTGGAACTTCATAGCAAAGTACAAAGTTCGTTTTGGATGGACAAAGTTAGTTGAAATAGACAGTTTTTGCATAAAAACTCATTCCTGGTGGAACTTCATAGCAAAGTACAAAGTTCGTTTTGGATGGATCAATTTAGTTGAAATAGACAGTTTTTGTATGAAAACTCATTCCTGGTGGAACTTCATAGCAAAGTACAAAGTTCGAATCAGATGGACGAATTAAGTTGAAATAGACAGTTTTTGCATGAAAACTCATTCCTGGTGGAACTTCATAGCAAAGTACAAAGTTCGTTTTGGATGGATCAATTTAGTTGAAATAGACAGTTCTTGCATGAAAACTCATTCCTGGTAGAACTTCATAGCAAAGTACAAAGTTCGTTTTAGATGGACAAAGTTAGTTGAAATAGACAGTTTTTGCATGAAAACTCATTCCTGGTGGAACTTCATAGCAAAGTACAAAGTTCGTTTTGGATGGACAAAGTTAGTTGAAATAGACAGTTTTTGCATAAAAACTCATTCCTGGTGGAACTTCATAGCAAAGTACAAAGTTCGTTTTGGATGGATCAATTTAGTTGAAATAGACAGTTTTTGTATGAAAACTCATTCCTGGTGGAACTTCATAGCAAAGTACAAAGTTCGAATCAGATGGACGAATTAAGTTGAAATAGACAGTTTTTGCATGAAAACTCATTCCTGGTGGAACTTCATAGCAAAGTACAAAGTTCGTTTTAGATGGACAAAGTTAGTTGAAATAGACAGTTTTTGCATGAAAACTCATTCCTGGTGGAACTTCATAGCAAAGTACAAAGTTCGTTTTGGATGGACGAATTAAGTTGAAATAGACAGTTTTTGTATGAAAACTCATTCCTGGTGGAACTTCATAGCAAAGTACAAAGTTCGAATCAGATGGACGAATTAAGTTGAAATAGACAGTTTTTGCATGAAAACTCATTCCTGGTGGAACTTCATAGCAAAGTACAAAGTTCGTTTTAGATGGACAAAGTTAGTTGAAATAGACAGTTTTTGCATGAAAACTCATTCCTGGTGGAACTTCATAGCAAAGTACAAAGTTCGTTTTGGATGGACAAAGTTAGTTGAAATAGACAGTTTTTGCATAAAAACTCATTCCTGGTGGAACTTCATAGCAAAGTACAAAGTTCGTTTTGGATGGATCAATTTAGTTGAAATAGACAGTTTTTGTATGAAAACTCATTCCTGGTGGAACTTCATAGCAAAGTACAAAGTTCGAATCAGATGGACGAATTAAGTTGAAATAGACAGTTTTTGCATGAAAACTCATTCCTGGTGGAACTTCATAGCAAAGTACAAAGTTCGTTTTAGATGGACAAAGTTAGTTGAAATAGACAGTTTTTGCATGAAAACTCATTCCTGGTGGAACTTCATAGCAAAGTACAAAGTTCGTTTTGGATGGACGAATTAAGTTGAAATAGACAGTTTTTGTATGAAAACTCATTCCTGGTGGAACTTCATAGCAAAGTACAAAGTTCGTTTTAGATGGACAAAGTTAGTTGAAATAGACAGTTTTTGCATGAAAACTCATTCCTGGTGGAACTTCATAGCAAAGTACAAAGTTCGTTTTAGATGGACAAAGTTAGTTGAAATAGACAGTTTTTGCATGAAAACTCATTCCTGGTGGAACTTCATAGCAAAGTACAAAGTTCGAATCAGATGGACGAATTAAGTTGAAATAGACAGTTTTTGCATGAAAACTCATTCCTGGTGGAACTTCATAGCAAAGTACAAAGTTCGTTTTAGATGGACAAAGTTAGTTGAAATAGACAGTTTTTGCATGAAAACTCATTCCTGGTGGAACTTCATAGCAAAGTACAAAGTTCGTTTTGGATGGACAAAGTTAGTTGAAATAGACAGTTTTTGCATAAAAACTCATTCCTGGTGGAACTTCATAGCAAAGTACAAAGTTCGTTTTGGATGGATCAATTTAGTTGAAATAGACAGTTTTTGTATGAAAACTCATTCCTGGTGGAACTTCATAGCAAAGTACAAAGTTCGAATCAGATGGACGAATTAAGTTGAAATAGACAGTTTTTGCATGAAAACTCATTCCTGGTGGAACTTCATAGCAAAGTACAAAGTTCGTTTTAGATGGACAAAGTTAGTTGAAATAGACAGTTTTTGCATGAAAACTCATTCCTGGTGGAACTTCATAGCAAAGTACAAAGTTCGTTTTAGATGGACAAAGTTAGTTGAAATAGACAGTTTTTGCATGAAAACTCATTCCTGGTGGAACTTCATAGCAAAGTACAAAGTTCGTTTTGGATGGATCAATTTAGTTGAAATAGACAGTTTTTGTATGAAAACTCATTCCTGGTGGAACTTCATAGCAAAGTACAAAGTTCGAATCAGATGGACGAATTAAGTTAAAATAGACAGTTTTTGCATGAAAACTCATTCCTGGTGGAACTTCATAGCAAAGTACAAAGTTCGTTTTAGATGGACAAAGTTAGTTGAAATAGACAGTTTTTGCATGAAAACTCATTCCTGGTGGAACTTCATAGCAAAGTACAAAGTTCGTTTTGGATGGACAAAGTTAGTTGAAATAGACAGTTTTTGCATAAAAACTCATTCCTGGTGGAACTTCATAGCAAAGTACAAAGTTCGTTTTGGATGGATCAATTTAGTTGAAATAGACAGTTTTTGTATGAAAACTCATTCCTGGTGGAACTTCATAGCAAAGTACAAAGTTCGAATCAGATGGACGAATTAAGTTGAAATAGACAGTTTTTGCATGAAAACTCATTCCTGGTGGAACTTCATAGCAAAGTAAAAAGTTCGTTTTAGATGGACAAAGTTAGTTGAAATAGACAGTTTTTGCATGAAAACTCATTCCTGGTGGAACTTCATAGCAAAGTACAAAGTTCGTTTTGGATGGACGAATTAAGTTGAAATAGACAGTTTTTGTATGAAAACTCATTCCTGGTGGAACTTCATAGCAAAGTACAAAGTTCGAATCAGATGGACGAATTAAGTTGAAATAGACAGTTTTTGCATGAAAACTCATTCCTGGTGGAACTTCATAGCAAAGTACAAAGTTCGTTTTAGATGGACAAAGTTAGTTGAAATAGACAGTTTTTGCATGAAAACTCATTCCTGGTGGAACTTCATAGCAAAGTACAAAGTTCGTTTTAGATGGACAAAGTTAGTTGAAATAGACAGTTTTTGCATGAAAACTCATTCCTGGTGGAACTTCATAGCAAAGTACAAAGTTCGAATCAGATGGACGAATTAAGTTGAAATAGACAGTTTTTGCATGAAAACTCATTCCTGGTGGAACTTCATAGCAAAGTACAAAGTTCGTTTTAGATGGACAAAGTTAGTTGAAATAGACAGTTTTTGCATGAAAACTCATTCCTGGTGGAACTTCATAGCAAAGTACAAAGTTCGTTTTGGATGGACAAAGTTAGTTGAAATAGACAGTTTTTGCATAAAAACTCATTCCTGGTGGAACTTCATAGCAAAGTACAAAGTTCGTTTTGGATGGACGAATTAAGTTGAAATAGACAGTTTTTGTATGAAAACTCATTCCTGGTGGAACTTCATAGCAAAGTACAAAGTTCGTTTTGGATGGACAAAGTTAGTTGAAATAGACAGTTTTTGCATAAAAACTCATTCCTGGTGGAACTTCATAGCAAAGTACAAAGTTCGTTTTGGATGGACGAATTAAGTTGAAATAGACAGTTTTTGTATGAAAACTCATTCCTGGTGGAACTTCATAGCAAAGTACAAAGTTCGTTTTGGATGGACAAAGTTAGTTGAAATAGACAGTTTGTGCATAAAAACTCATTCCTGGTGGAACTTCATAGCAAAGTACAAAGTTCGTTTTGGATGGACGAATTAAGTTGAAATAGACAGTTTTTGTATGAAAACTCATTCCTGGTGGAACTTCATAGCAAAGTACAAAGTTCGAATCAGATGGACGAATTAAGTTGAAATAGACAGTTTTTGCATAAAAACTCATTCCTGGTGGAACTTCATAGCAAAGTACAAAGTTCGTTTTGGATGGACGAATTAAGTTGAAATAGACAGTTTTTGTATGAAAACTCATTCCTGGTGGAACTTCATAGCAAAGTACAAAGTTCGAATCAGATGGACGAATTAAGTTGAAATAGACAGTTTTTGCATAAAAACTCATTCCTGGTGGAACTTCATAGCAAAGTACAAAGTTCGTTTTGGATGGATCAATTTAGTTGAAATAGACAGTTCTTGCATGAAAACTCATTCCTGGTAGAACTTCATGGCAAAGTACAAAGTTCGTTTTAGATGGACAAAGTTAGTTGAAATAGACAGTTTTTGCATGAAAACTCATTCCTGGTGGAACTTCATAGCAAAGTACAAAGTTCGTTTTGGATGGACAAAGTTAGTTGAAATAGACAGTTTTTGCATAAAAACTCATTCCTGGTGGAACTTCATAGCAAAGTACAAAGTTCGTTTTGGATGGACGAATTAAGTTGAAATAGACAGTTTTTGTATGAAAACTCATTCCTGGTGGAACTTCATAGCAAAGTACAAAGTTCGAATCAGATGGACGAATTAAGTTGAAATAGACAGTTTTTGCATGAAAACTCATTCCTGGTGGAACTTCATAGCAAAGTACAAAGTTCGTTTTAGATGGACAAAGTTAGTTGAAATAGACAGTTTTTGCATGAAAACTCATTCCTGGTGGAACTTCATAGCAAAGTACAAAGTTCGTTTTGGATGGACAAAGTTAGTTGAAATAGACAGTTTTTGCATAAAAACTCATTCCTGGTGGAACTTCATAGCAAAGTACAAAGTTCGTTTTGGATGGATCAATTTAGTTGAAATAGACAGTTTTTGTATGAAAACTCATTCCTGGTGGAACTTCATAGCAAAGTACAAAGTTCGAATCAGATGGACGAATTAAGTTGAAATAGACAGTTTTTGCATGAAAACTCATTCCTGGTGGAACTTCATAGCAAAGTACAAAGTTCGTTTTGGATGGATCAATTTAGTTGAAATAGACAGTTCTTGCATGAAAACTCATTCCTGGTAGAACTTCATAGCAAAGTACAAAGTTCGTTTTGGATGGACAAAGTTAGTTGAAATAGACAGTTTTTGCATGAAAACTCATTCCTGGTGGAACTTCATAGCAAAGTACAAAGTTCGTTTTGGATGGACAAAGTTAGTTGAAATAGACAGTTTTTGCATAAAAACTCATTCCTGGTGGAACTTCATAGCAAAGTACAAAGTTCGTTTTGGATGGATCAATTTAGTTGAAATAGACAGTTTTTGTATGAAAACTCATTCCTGGTGGAACTTCATAGCAAAGTACAAAGTTCGAATCAGATGGACGAATTAAGTTGAAATAGACAGTTTTTGCATGAAAACTCATTCCTGGTGGAACTTCATAGCAAAGTACAAAGTTCGTTTTAGATGGACAAAGTTAGTTGAAATAGACAGTTTTTGCATGAAAACTCATTCCTGGTGGAACTTCATAGCAAAGTACAAAGTTCGTTTTGGATGGACGAATTAAGTTGAAATAGACAGTTTTTGTATGAAAACTCATTCCTGGTGGAACTTCATAGCAAAGTACAAAGTTCGAATCAGATGGACGAATTAAGTTGAAATAGACAGTTTTTGCATGAAAACTCATTCCTGGTGGAACTTCATAGCAAAGTACAAAGTTCGTTTTAGATGGACAAAGTTAGTTGAAATAGACAGTTTTTGCATGAAAACTCATTCCTGGTGGAACTTCATAGCAAAGTACAAAGTTCGTTTTGGATGGACAAAGTTAGTTGAAATAGACAGTTTTTGCATAAAAACTCATTCCTGGTGGAACTTCATAGCAAAGTACAAAGTTCGTTTTGGATGGATCAATTTAGTTGAAATAGACAGTTTTTGTATGAAAACTCATTCCTGGTGGAACTTCATAGCAAAGTACAAAGTTCGAATCAGATGGACGAATTAAGTTGAAATAGACAGTTTTTGCATGAAAACTCATTCCTGGTGGAACTTCATAGCAAAGTACAAAGTTCGTTTTAGATGGACAAAGTTAGTTGAAATAGACAGTTTTTGCATGAAAACTCATTCCTGGTGGAACTTCATAGCAAAGTACAAAGTTCGTTTTGGATGGACGAATTAAGTTGAAATAGACAGTTTTTGTATGAAAACTCATTCCTGGTGGAACTTCATAGCAAAGTACAAAGTTCGAATCAGATGGACGAATTAAGTTGAAATAGACAGTTTTTGCATGAAAACTCATTCCTGGTGGAACTTCATAGCAAAGTACAAAGTTCGTTTTAGATGGACAAAGTTAGTTGAAATAGACAGTTTTTGCATGAAAACTCATTCCTGGTGGAACTTCATAGCAAAGTACAAAGTTCGTTTTAGATGGACAAAGTTAGTTGAAATAGACAGTTTTTGCATGAAAACTCATTCCTGGTGGAACTTCATAGCAAAGTACAAAGTTCGAATCAGATGGACGAATTAAGTTGAAATAGACAGTTTTTGCATGAAAACTCATTCCTGGTGGAACTTCATAGCAAAGTACAAAGTTCGTTTTAGATGGACAAAGTTAGTTGAAATAGACAGTTTTTGCATGAAAACTCATTCCTGGTGGAACTTCATAGCAAAGTACAAAGTTCGTTTTGGATGGACAAAGTTAGTTGAAATAGACAGTTTTTGCATAAAAACTCATTCCTGGTGGAACTTCATAGCAAAGTACAAAGTTCGTTTTGGATGGATCAATTTAGTTGAAATAGACAGTTTTTGTATGAAAACTCATTCCTGGTGGAACTTCATAGCAAAGTACAAAGTTCGAATCAGATGGACGAATTAAGTTGAAATAGACAGTTTTTGCATGAAAACTCATTCCTGGTGGAACTTCATAGCAAAGTACAAAGTTCGTTTTAGATGGACAAAGTTAGTTGAAATAGACAGTTTTTGCATGAAAACTCATTCCTGGTGGAACTTCATAGCAAAGTACAAAGTTCGTTTTAGATGGACAAAGTTAGTTGAAATAGACAGTTTTTGCATGAAAACTCATTCCTGGTGGAACTTCATAGCAAAGTACAAAGTTCGTTTTGGATGGATCAATTTAGTTGAAATAGACAGTTTTTGTATGAAAACTCATTCCTGGTGGAACTTCATAGCAAAGTACAAAGTTCGTTTAAGATGGACAAAGTTAGTTGAAATAGACAGTTTTTGCATGAAAACTCATTCCTGGTGGAACTTCATAGCAAAGTACAAAGTTCGTTTTGGATGGACGAATTAAGTTATAATAGACAGTTTTTGTATGAAAACTCATTCCTGGTGGAACTTCATAGCAAAGTACAAAGTTCGTATCGGATGGACGAATTAAGTTGAAATAGACAGTTTTTGTATGAAAACTCATTCCTGGTGGAACTTCATAGCAAAGTACAAAGTTCGAATCAGATGGACGAATTAAGTTGAAATAGCCAGTTTTTGCATGAAAACTCATTCCTGGTGGAACTTCATAGCAAAGTACAAAGTTCGAATCAGATGGACGAATTAAGTTGAAATAGACAGTTTTTGTATAAAAACTCATTCCTGGTGGAACTTCATAGCAAAGTACAAAGTTCGTTTTGGATGGACAAACTTAGTTGAAATAGACAGTTTTTGCATGAAAACTCATTCCTGGTGGAACTTCATAGCAAAGTACAAAGTTCGTTTTGGATGGACAAAGTTAGTTGAAATAGACAGTTTTTGCATGACAACTCATTCCTGGTGGAACTTCATAGCAAAGTACAAAGTTCGAATCAGATGGACGAATTAAGTTGAAATAGACAGTTTTTGCATGAAAACTCATTCCTGGTGGAACTTCATAGCAAAGTACAAAGTTCGTTTTGGATGGATCAATTTAGTTGAAATAGACAGTTTTTGCATGAAAACTCATTCCTGGTGGAACTTCATAGCAAAGTACAAAGTTCGTTTTGGATGGATCAATTTAGTTGAAATAGACAGTTTTTGCATGAAAACTCATTCCTGGTGGAACTTCATAGCAAAGTACAAAGTTCGTTTTAGATGGACAAAGTTAGTTGAAATAGACAGTTTTTGCATGAAAACTCATTCCTGGTGGAACTTCATAGCAAAGTACAAAGTTCGTTTTGGATGGACGAATTAAGTTATAATAGACAGTTTTTGTATGAAAACTCATTCCTGGTGGAACTTCATAGCAAAGTACAAAGTTCGAATCAGATGGACGAATTAAGTTGAAATAGACAGTTTTTGCATGAAAACTCATTCCTGGTGGAACTTCATAGCAAAGTACAAAGTTCGTTTTGGATGGACAAAGTTAGTTGAAATAGACAGTTTTTGCATGACAACTCATTCCTGGTGGAACTTCATAGCAAAGTACAAAGTTCGAATCAGATGGACGAATTAAGTTGAAATAGACAGTTTTTGTATAAAAACTCATTCCTGGTGGAACTTCATAGCAAAGTACAAAGTTCGTTTTGGATGGACAAACTTAGTTGAAATAGACAGTTTTTGCATGAAAACTCATTCCTGGTGGAACTTCATAGCAAAGTACAAAGTTCGTTTTGGATGGACAAAGTTAGTTGAAATAGACAGTTTTTGCATGACAACTCATTCCTGGTGGAACTTCATAGCAAAGTACAAAGTTCGTTTTAGATGGACAAAGTTAGTTGAAATAGACAGTTTTTGCATAAAAACTCATTCCTGGTGGAACTTCATAGCAAAGTACAAAGTTCGTTTTGGATGGATCAATTTAGTTGAAATAGACAGTTTTTGTATGAAAACTCATTCCTGGTGGAACTTCATAGCAAAGTACAAAGTTCGTTTTGGATGGACAAAGTTAGTTGAAATAGACAGTTTTTGCATGAAAACTCATTCCTGGTGGAACTTCATAGCAAAGTACAAAGTTCGTTTTAGATGGACAAAGTTAGTTGAAATAGACAGTTTTTGCATGAAAACTCATTCCTGGTGGAACTTCATAGCAAAGTACAAAGTTCGTTTTGGATGGACGAATTAAGTTATAATAGACAGTTTTTGTATGAAAACTCATTCCTGGTGGAACTTCATAGCAAAGTACAAAGTTCGTATCGGATGGACGAATTAAGTTGAAATAGACAGTTTTTGTATGAAAACTCATTCCTGGTGGAACTTCATAGCAAAGTACAAAGTTCGAATCAGATGGACGAATTAAGTTGAAATAGCCAGTTTTTGCATGAAAACTCATTCCTGGTGGAACTTCATAGCAAAGTACAAAGTTCGAATCAGATGGACGAATTAAGTTGAAATAGACAGTTTTTGTATAAAAACTCATTCCTGGTGGAACTTCATAGCAAAGTACAAAGTTCGTTTTGGATGGACAAACTTAGTTGAAATAGACAGTTTTTGCATGAAAACTCATTCCTGGTGGAACTTCATAGCAAAGTACAAAGTTCGTTTTGGATGGACAAAGTTAGTTGAAATAGACAGTTTTTGCATGACAACTCATTCCTGGTGGAACTTCATAGCAAAGTACAAAGTTCGAATCAGATGGACGAATTAAGTTGAAATAGACAGTTTTTGCATGAAAACTCATTCCTGGTGGAACTTCATAGCAAAGTACAAAGTTCGTTTTAGATGGACAAAGTTAGTTGAAATAGACAGTTTTTGCATAAAAACTCATTCCTGGTGGAACTTCATAGCAAAGTACAAAGTTCGTTTTGGATGGATCAATTTAGTTGAAATAGACAGTTTTTGTATGAAAACTCATTCCTGGTGGAACTTCATAGCAAAGTACAAAGTTCGTTTTAGATGGACAAAGTTAGTTGAAATAGACAGTTTTTGCATGAAAACTCATTCCTGGTGGAACTTCATAGCAAAGTACAAAGTTCGTTTTGGATGGACGAATTAAGTTATAATAGACAGTTTTTGTATGAAAACTCATTCCTGGTGGAACTTCATAGCAAAGTACAAAGTTCGAATCAGATGGACGAATTAAGTTGAAATAGACAGTTTTTGCATGAAAACTCATTCCTGGTGGAACTTCATAGCAAAGTACAAAGTTCGTTTTGGATGGACAAAGTTAGTTGAAATAGACAGTTTTTGCATAAAAACTCATTCCTGGTGGAACTTCATAGCAAAGTACAAAGTTCGTATCGGATGGACGAATTAAGTTGAAATAGACAGTTTTTGTATGAAAACTCATTCCTGGTGGAACTTCATAGCAAAGTACAAAGTTCGAATCAGATGGACGAATTAAGTTGAAATAGACAGTTTTTGCATGAAAACTCATTCCTGGTGGAACTTCATAGCAAAGTACAAAGTTCGTTTTAGATGGACAAAGTTAGTTGAAATAGACAGTTTTTGCATAAAAACTCATTCCTGGTGGAACTTCATAGCAAAGTACAAAGTTCGTTTTGGATGGATCAATTTAGTTGAAATAGACAGTTTTTGTATGAAAACTCATTCCTGGTGGAACTTCATAGCAAAATACAAAGTTCGTTTTGGATGGACAAAGTTAGTTGAAATAGACAGTTTTTGCATGAAAACTCATTCCTGGTGGAACTTCATAGCAAAGTACAAAGTTCGTTTTGGATGGACGAATTAAGTTGAAATAGACAGTTTTTGTATGAAAACTCATTCATGGTGGAACTTCATAGCAAAGTACAAAGTTCGAATCAGATGGACGAATTAAGTTGAAATAGACAGTTTTTGCATGAAAACTCATTCCTGGTGGAACTTCATAGCAAAGTACAAAGTTCGTTTTAGATGGACAAAGTTAGTTGAAATAGACAGTTTTTGCATAAAAACTCATTCCTGGTGGAACTTCATAGCAAAGTACAAAGTTCGTTTTGGATGGACAAAGTTAGTTGAAATAGACAGTTTTTGCATGAAAACTCATTCCTGGTGGAACTTCATAGCAAAGTACAAAGTTCGTTTTGGATAGACAAAGTTAGTTGAAATAGACAGTTTTTGCATGAAAACTCATTCCTGGTGGAACTTCATAGCAAAGTACAAAGTTCGTTTTGGATGGATCAATTTAGTTGAAATAGACAGTTTTTGCATGAAAACTCATTCCTGGTGGAACTTCATAGCAAAGTACAAAGTTCGTTTTGGATGGATCAATTTAGTTGAAATAGACAGTTTTTGCATGAAAACTCATTCCTGGTGGAACTTCATAGCAAAGTACAAAGTTCGTTTTGGATGGACAAAGTTAGTTGAAATAGACAGTTTTTGCATAAAAACTCATTCCTGGTGGAACTTCATAGCAAAGTACAAAGTTCGTTTTGGATGGATCAATTTAGTTGAAATAGACAGTTTTTGTATGAAAACTCATTCCTGGTGGAACTTCATAGCAAAGTACAAAGTTCGTTTTGGATGGACAAAGTTAGTTGAAATAGACAGTTTTTGCATAAAAACTCATTCCTGGTGGAACTTCATAGCAAAGTACAAAGTTCAATTTGGATGGATCAATTTAGTTGAAATAGACAGTTTTTGCATAAAAACTCATTCCTGGTGGAACTTCATAGCAAAGTACAAAGTTCGTTTTGGATGGACAAAGTTAGTTGAAATAGACAGTTTTTGCATGAAAACTCATTCCTGGTGGAACTTCATAGCAAAGTACAAAGATCGTTTTGGATGGACGAATTAAGTTGAAATAGACAGTTTTTGTATGAAAACTCATTCCTGGTGGAACTTCATAGCAAAGTACAAAGTTCGAATCAGATGGACGAATTAAGTTGAAATAGACAGTTTTTGCATGAAAACTCATTCCTGGTGGAACTTCATAGCAAAGTACAAAGTTCGTTTTGGATGGATCAATTTAGTTGAAATAGACAGTTTTTGCATGAAAACTCATTCCTGGTGGAACTTCATAGCAAAGTACAAAGTTCGTTTTGGATGGACAAAGTTAGTTGAAATAGACAGTTTTTGCATGAAAACTCATTCCTGGTGGAACTTCATAGCAAAGTACAAAGTTCGTTTTGGATGGATCAATTTAGTTGAAATAGACAGTTTTTGCATGAAAACTCATTCCTGGTGGAACTTCATAGCAAAGTACAAAGTTCGTTTTGGATGGACAAAGTTAGTTGAAATAGACAGTTTTTGCATAAAAACTCATTCCTGGTGGAACTTCATAGCAAAGTACAAAGTTCGTTTTGGATGGACGAATTAAGTTGAAATAGACAGTTTTTGTATGAAAACTCATTCATGGTGGAACTTCATAGCAAAGTACAAAGTTCGAATCAGATGGACGAATTAAGTTGAAATAGACAGTTTTTGCATGAAAACTCATTCCTGGTGGAACTTCATAGCAAAGTACAAAGTTCGTTATAGATGGACAAAGTTAGTTGAAATAGACAGTTTTTGCATGAAAACTCATTCCTGGTGGAACTTCATAGCAAAGTACAAAGTTCGTTTTGGATGGACGAATTAAGTTGAAATAGACAGTTTTTGTATGAAAACTCATTCCTGGTGGAACTTCATAGCAAAGTACAAAGTTCGAATCAGATGGACGAATTAAGTTGAAATAGACAGTTTTTGTATAAAAACTCATTCCTGGTGGAACTTCATAGCAAAGTACAAAGTTCGTTTTGGATGGACAAAGTTAGTTGAAATAGACAGTTTTTGCATAAAAACTCATTCCTGGTGGAACTTCATAGCAAAGTACAAAGTTCGTTTTGGATGGATCAATTTAGTTGAAATAGACAGTTTTTGTATGAAAACTCATTCCTGGTGGAACTTCATAGCAAAGTACAAAGTTCGAATCAGATGGACGAATTAAGTTGAAATAGACAGTTTTTGTATAAAAACTCATTCCTGGTGGAACTTCATAGCAAAGTACAAAGTTCGTTATAGATGGACAAAGTTAGTTGAAATAGACAGTTTTTGCATGAAAACTCATTCCTGGTGGAACTTCATAGCAAAGTACAAAGTTCGTTTTGGATGGACGAATTAAGTTGAAATAGACAGTTTTTGTATGAAAACTCATTCCTGGTGGAACTTCATAGCAAAGTACAAAGTTCGTTTTGGATAGACAAAGTTAGTTGAAATAGACAGTTTTTGTATAAAAACTCATTCCTGGTGGAACTTCATAGCAAAGTACAAAGTTCGTTTTGGATGGACAAAGTTAGTTGAAATAGACAGTTTTTGCATAAAAACTCATTCCTGGTGGAACTTCATAGCAAAGTACAAAGTTCGTTTTGGATGGATCAATTTAGTTGAAATAGACAGTTTTTGTATGAAAACTCATTCCTGGTGGAACTTCATAGCAAAGTACAAAGTTCGAATCAGATGGACGAATTAAGTTGAAATAGACAGTTTTTGTATAAAAACTCATTCCTGGTGGAACTTCATAGCAAAGTACAAAGTTCGTTTTGGATGGACAAAGTTAGTTGAAATAGACAGTTTTTGCATAAAAACTCATTCCTGGTGGAACTTCATAGCAAAGTACAAAGTTCGTTTTGGATGGACGAATTAAGTTGAAATAGACAGTTTTTGTATGAAAACTCATTCATGGTGGAACTTCATAGCAAAGTACAAAGTTCGAATCAGATGGACGAATTAAGTTGAAATAGACAGTTTTTGCATGAAAACTCATTCCTGGTGGAACTTCATAGCAAAGTACAAAGTTCGTTATAGATGGACAAAGTTAGTTGAAATAGACAGTTTTTGCATGAAAACTCATTCCTGGTGGAACTTCATAGCAAAGTACAAAGTTCGTTTTGGATGGACGAATTAAGTTGAAATAGACAGTTTTTGTATGAAAACTCATTCCTGGTGGAACTTCATAGCAAAGTACAAAGTTCGAATCAGATGGACGAATTAAGTTGAAATAGACAGTTTTTGCATGAAAACTCATTCCTGGTGGAACTTCATAGCAAAGTACAAAGTTCGTTTTAGATTAACAAAGTTAGTTGAAATAGACAGTTTTTGCATAAAAACTCATTCCTGGTGGAACTTCATAGCAAAGTACAAAGTTCGTTTTGGATGGATCAATTTAGTTGAAATAGACAGTTTTTGTATGAAAACTCATTCCTGGTGGAACTTCATAGCAAAGTACAAAGTTCGTTTTGGATGGACAAAGTTAGTTGAAATAGACAGTTTTTGTATGAAAACTCATTCATGGTGGAACTTCATAGCAAAGTACAAAGTTCGAATCAGATGGACGAATTAAGTTGAAATAGACAGTTTTTGCATGAAAACTCATTCCTGGTGGAACTTCATAGCAAAGTACAAAGTTCGTTTTAGATGGACAAAGTTAGTTGAAATAGACAGTTTTTGCATAAAAACTCATTCCTGGTGGAACTTCATAGCAAAGTACAAAGTTCGTTTTGGATGGACAAAGTTAGTTGAAATAGACAGTTTTTGCATGAAAACTCATTCCTGGTGGAACTTCATAGCAAAGTACAAAGTTCGTTTTGGATAGACAAAGTTAGTTGAAATAGACAGTTTTTGCATGAAAACTCATTCCTGGTGGAACTTCATAGCAAAGTACAAAGTTCGTTTTGGATGGATCAATTTAGTTGAAATAGACAGTTCTTGCATGAAAACTCATTCCTGGTGGAACTTCATAGCAAAGTACAAAGTTCGTTTTGGATGGATCAATTTAGTTGAAATAGACAGTTTTTGTATGAAAACTCATTCCTGGTGGAACTTCATAGCAAAGTACAAAGTTCGTTTTGGATGGACAAAGTTAGTTGAAATAGACAGTTTTTGCATGAAAACTCATTCCTGGTGGAACTTCATAGCAAAGTACAAAGTTCGTTTTGGATGGACGAATTAAGTTGAAATAGACAGTTTTTGTATGAAAACTCATTCCTGGTGGAACTTCATAGCAAAGTACAAAGTTCGAATCAGATGGACGAATTAAGTTGAAATAGACAGTTTTTGCATGAAAACTCATTCCTGGTGGAACTTCATAGCAAAGTACAAAGTTCGTTTTAGATGGACAAAGTTAGTTGAAATAGACAGTTTTTGCATAAAAACTCATTCCTGGTGGAACTTCATAGCAAAGTACAAAGTTCGTTTTGGATGGACGAATTAAGTTGAAATAGACAGTTTTTGTATAAAAACTCATTCCTGGTGGAACTTCATAGCAAAGTACAAAGTTCGTTTTGGATAGACAAAGTTAGTTGAAATAGACAGTTTTTGCATGAAAACTCATTCCTGGTGGAACTTCATAGCAAAGTACAAAGTTCGTTTTGGATGGATCAATTTAGTTGAAATAGACAGTTTTTGTATGAAAACTCATTCCTGGTGGAACTTCATAGCAAAGTACAAAGTTCGTTTTGGATGGATCAATTTAGTTGAAATAGACAGTTTTTGCATGAAAACTCATTCCTGGTGGAACTTCATAGCAAAGTACAAAGTTCGTTTTAGATGGACAAAGTTAGTTGAAATAGACAGTTTTTGCATGAAAACTCATTCCTGGTGGAACTTCATAGCAAAGTACAAAGTTCGTTTTGGATGGACCAATTTAGTTGAAATAGACAGTTTTTGTATGAAAACTCATTCCTGGTGGAACTTCATAGCAAAGTACAAAGTTCGTTTTGGATGGACAAAGTTAGTTGAAATAGACAGTTTTTGCATGAAAACTCATTCCTGGTGGAACTTCATAGCAAAGTACAAAGTTCGTTTTGGATGGACGAATTAAGTTGAAATAGACAGTTTTTGTATGAAAACTCATTCCTGGTGGAACTTCATAGCAAAGTACAAAGTTCGTTTTGGATAGACAAAGTTAGTTGAAATAGACAGTTTTTGCATAAAAACTCATTCCTGGTGGAACTTCATAGCAAAGTACAAAGTTCGTTTTGGATGGACAAAGTTAGTTGAAATAGACAGTTTTTGCATGAAAACTCATTCCTGGTGGAACTTCATAGCAAAGTACAAAGTTCGTTTTGGATGGACGAATTAAGTTGAAATAGACAGTTTTTGTATGAAAACTCATTCCTGGTGGAACTTCATAGCAAAGTACAAAGTTCGAATCAGATGGACGAATTAAGTTGAAATAGACAGTTTTTGCATGAAAACTCATTCCTGGTGGAACTTCATAGCAAAGTACAAAGTTCGTTTTAGATGGACAAAGTTAGTTGAAATAGACAGTTTTTGCATAAAAACTCATTCCTGGTGGAACTTCATAGCAAAGTACAAAGTTCGTTTTGGATGGACGAATTAAGTTGAAATAGACAGTTTTTGCATGAAAACTCATTCCTGGTGGAACTTCATAGCAAAGTACAAAGTTCGTTTTGGATAGACAAAGTTAGTTGAAATAGACAGTTTTTGCATAAAAACTCATTCCTGGTGGAACTTCATAGCAAAGTACAAAGTTCGTTTTGGATGGATCAATTTAGTTGAAATAGACAGTTTTTGCATGAAAACTCATTCCTGGTGGAACTTCATAGCAAAGTACAAAGTTCGTTTTGGATGGATCAATTTAGTTGAAATAGACAGTTTTTGCATGAAAACTCATTCCTGGTGGAACTTCATAGCAAAGTACAAAGTTCGTTTTAGATGGACAAAGTTAGTTGAAATAGACAGTTTTTGCATGAAAACTCATTCCTGGTGGAACTTCATAGCAAAGTACAAAGTTCGTTTTGGATGGACAAAGTTAGTTGAAATAGACAGTTTTTGCATAAAAACTCATTCCTGGTGGAACTTCATAGCAAAGTACAAAGTTCGTTTTGGATGGATCAATTTAGTTGAAATAGACAGTTTTTGCATGAAAACTCATTCCTGGTGGAACTTCATAGCAAAGTACAAAGTTCGTTTTGGATGGATTAATTTAGTTGAAATAGACAGTTTTTGCATGAAAACTCATTCCTGGTGGAACTTCATAGCAAAGTACAAAGTTCGTTTTAGATGGACAAAGTTAGTTGAAATAGACAGTTTTTGCATAAAAACTCATTCCTGGTGGAACTTCATAGCAAAGTACAAAGTTCGTTTCGGATGGACAAAGTTAGTTGAAATAGACAGTTTTTGCATGAAAACTCATTCCTGGTGGAACTTCATAGCAAAGTACAAAGTTCGTTTTGGATGGACAAAGTTAGTTGAAATAGACAGTTTTTGCATGAAAACTCATTCCTGGTGGAACTTCATAGCAAAGTACAAAGTTCGTTTTGGATGGACAAAGTTAGTTGAAATAGATAATTTTTGCATGAAAACTCATTCCTGGTGGAACTTCATAGCAAAGTACAAAGTTCGTTTTGGATGGATCAATTTAGTTGAAATAGACAGTTTTTGCATAAAAACTCATTCCTGGTGGAACTTCATAGCAAAGTACACAGTTCGTTTTGGATGGACAAAGTTAGTTGAAATAGACAGTTTTTGCATGAAAACTCATTCCTGGTGGAACTTCATAGCAAAGTACAAAGTTCGTTTTGGATGGACAAAGTTAGTTGAAATAGACAGTTTTTGCATAAAAACTCATTCCTGGTGGAACTTCATAGCAAAGTACAAAGTTCGTTTTGGATGGATCAATTTAGTTGAAATAGACAGTTTTTGCATGAAAACTCATTCCTGGTGGAACTTCATAGCAAAGTACAAAGTTCGTTTTGGATGGACAAAGTTAGTTGAAATAGACAGTTTTTGCATAAAAACTCATTCCTGGTGGAACTTCATAGCAAAGTACAAAGTTCGTTTTGGATGGACGATTTAAGTTGAAATAGACAGTTTTTGTATGAAAACTCATTCCCGGTGGAACTTCATAGTAAAGTACAAAGTTCGTTTTGGATGGACAAAGTTAGTTGAAATAGACAGTTTTTGCATGAAAACTCATTCCTGGTGGAACTTCATAGCAAAGTACAAAGTTTGTTTTGGATGGATCAATTTAGTTGAAATAGACAGTTTTTGCATGAAAACTCATTCCTGGTGGAACTTCATAGCAAAGTACAAAGTTCGTTTCGGATGGACAAAGTTAGTTGAAATAGACAGTTTTTGCATGAAAACTCATTCCTGGTGGAACTTCATAGCAAAGTACAAAGTTCGTTTTGGATGGACAAAGTTAGTTGAAATAGACAGTTTTTGCATGAAAACTCATTCCTGGTGGAACTTCATAGCAAAGTACAAAGTTCGTTTTGGATGGACAAAGTTAGTTGAAATAGATAATTTTTGCATGAAAACTCATTCCTGGTGGAACTTCATAGCAAAGTACAAAGTTCGTTTTGGATGGATCAATTTAGTTGAAATAGACAGTTTTTGCATGAAAACTCATTCCTGGTGGAACTTCATAGCAAAGTACAAAGTTCGTTTTGGATGGACAAAGTTAGTTGAAATAGACAGTTTTTGCATAAAAACTCATTCCTGGTGGAACTTCATAGCAAAGTACAAAGTTCGTTTTGGATGGACGATTTAAGTTGAAATAGACAGTTTTTGTATGAAAACTCATTCCCGGTGGAACTTCATAGTAAAGTACAAAGTTCGTTTTGGATGGACAAAGTTAGTTGAAATAGACAGTTTTTGCATGAAAACTCATTCCTGGTGGAACTTCATAGCAAAGTACAAAGTTCGTTTTGGATGGATCAATTTAGTTGAAATAGACAGTTTTTGCATAAAAACTCATTCCTGGTGGAACTTCATAGCAAAGTACAAAGTTCGTTTTGGATGGACAAAGTTAGTTGAAATAGACAGTTTTTGCATGAAAACTCATTCCTGGTGGAACTTCATAGCAAAGTACAAAGTTCGTTTTGGATGGACAAAGTTAGTTGAAATAGACAGTTTTTGCATGAAAACTCATTCCTGGTGGAACTTCATAGCAAAGTACAAAGTTCGTTTTGGATGGACAAAGTTAGTTGAAATAGATAATTTTTGCATGAAAACTCATTCCTGGTGGAACTTCATAGCAAAGTACAAAGTTCGTTTTGGATGGATCAATTTAGTTGAAATAGACAGTTTTTGCATAAAAACTTATTCCTGGTGGAACTTCATAGCAAAGTACAAAGTTCGTTTTGGATGGACAAAGTTAGTTGAAATAGACAGTTTTTGCATGAAAACTCATTCCTGGTGGAACTTCATAGCAAAGTACAAAGTTCGTTTTGGATGGACAAAGTTAGTTGAAATAGATAATTTTTGCATGAAAACTCATTCCTGGTGGAACTTCATAGCAAAGTACAAAGTTCGTTTTGGATGGATCAATTTAGTTGAAATAGACAGTTTTTGCATAAAAACTCATTCCTGGTGGAACTTCATAGCAAAGTACAAAGTTCGTTTTGGATGGATCAATTTAGTTGAAATAGACAGTTTTTGCATAAAAACTCATTCCTGGTGGAACTTCATAGCAAAGTACAAAGTTCGTTTTGGATGGACAAAGTTAGTTGAAATAGACAGTTTTTGCATGAAAACTCATTCCTGGTGGAACTTCATAGCAAAGTACAAAGTTCGTTTTGGATGGACAAAGTTAGTTGAAATAGACAGTTTTTGCATGAAAACTCATTCCTGGTGGAACTTCATAGCAAAGTACAAAGTTCGTTTTGGATGGACAAAGTTAGTTGAAATAGATAATTTTTGCATGAAAACTCATTCCTGGTGGAACTTCATAGCAAAGTACAAAGTTCGTTTTGGATGGATCAATTTAGTTGAAATAGACAGTTTTTGCATAAAAACTCATTCCTGGTGGAACTTCATAGCAAAGTACAAAGTTCGTTTTGGATGGACAAAGTTAGTTGAAATAGACAGTTTTTGCATGAAAACTCATTCCTGGTGGAACTTCATAGCAAAGTACAAAGTTCGTTTTGGATGGACAAAGTTAGTTGAAATAGATAATTTTTGCATGAAAACTCATTCCTGGTGGAACTTCATAGCAAAGTACAAAGTTCGTTTTGGATGGATCAATTTAGTTGAAATAGACAGTTTGTGCATGAAAACTCATTCCTGGTGGAACTTCATAGCAAAGTACAAAGTTCGTTTTGGATGGACAAAGTTAGTTGAAATAGACAGTTTTTGCATGAAAACTCATTCCTGGTGGAACTTCATAGCAAAGTACAAAGTTCGTTTTGGATGGATCAATTTAGTTGAAATAGACAGTTTTTGCATGAAAACTCATTCCTGGTGGAACTTCATAGCAAAGTACAAAGTTCGTTTTGGATGGACAAAGTTAGTTGAAATAGACAGTTTTTGCATGAAAACTCATTCCTGGTGGAACTTCATAGCAAAGTACAAAGTTCGTTTTGGATGGACAAAGTTAGTTGAAATAGACAGTTTTTGCATGAAAACTCATTCCTGGTGGAACTTCATAGCAAAGTACAAAGTTCGTTTTGGATGGATCAATTTAGTTGAAATAGACAGTTTTTGCATGAAAACTCATTCCTGGTGGAACTTCATAGCAAAGTACAAAGTTCGTTTTGGATGGACAAAGTTAGTTGAAATAGACAGTTTTTGCATAAAAACTCATTCCTGGTGGAACTTCATAGCAAAGTACAAAGTTCGTTTTGGATGGACGATTTAAGTTGAAATAGACAGTTTTTGTATGAAAACTCATTCCCGGTGGAACTTCATAGTAAAGTACAAAGTTCGTTTTGGATGGACAAAGTTAGTTGAAATAGACAGTTTTTGCATGAAAACTCATTCCTGGTGGAACTTCATAGCAAAGTACAAAGTTCGTTTTGGATGGATCAATTTAGTTGAAATAGACAGTTTTTGCATAAAAACTCATTCCTGGTGGAACTTCATAGCAAAGTACAAAGTTCGTTTTGGATGGACAAAGTTAGTTGAAATAGACAGTTTTTGCATGAAAACTCATTCCTGGTGGAACTTCATAGCAAAGTACAAAGTTCGTTTTGGATGGACAAAGTTAGTTGAAATAGACAGTTTTTGCATGAAAACTCATTGCTGGTGGAACTTCATAGCAAAGTACAAAGTTCGTTTTGGATGGACAAAGTTAGTTGAAATAGATAATTTTTGCATGAAAACTCATTCCTGGTGGAACTTCATAGCAAAGTACAAAGTTCGTTTTGGATAGATCAATTTAGTTGAAATAGACAGTTTTTGCATAAAAACTCATTCCTGGTGGAACTTCATAGCAAAGTACAAAGTTCGTTTTGGATGGACAAAGTTAGTTGAAATAGACAGTTTTTGCATGAAAACTCATTCCAGGTGGAACTTCATAGCAAAGTACAAAGTTCGTTTTGGATTTACAAAGTTAGTTGAAATAGACAGTTTTTGCATGAAAACTCATTGCTGGTGGAACTTCATAGCAAAGTACAAAGTTCGTTTTGGATGGACAAAGTTAGTTGAAATAGATAATTTTTGCATGAAAACTCATTCCTGGTGGAACTTCATAGCAAAGTACAAAGTTCGTTTTGGATAGATCAATTTAGTTGAAATAGACAGTTTTTGCATAAAAACTCATTCCTGGTGGAACTTCATAGCAAAGTACAAAGTTCGTTTTGGATGGACAAAGTTAGTTGAAATAGACAGTTTTTGCATGAAAACTCATTCCAGGTGGAACTTCATAGCAAAGTACAAAGTTCGTTTTGGATTTACAAAGTTAGTTGAAATAGACAGTTTTTGCATGAAAACTCATTGCTGGTGGAACTTCATAGCAAAGTACAAAGTTCGTTTTGGATGGACAAAGTTAGTTGAAATAGATAATTTTTGCATGAAAACTCATTCCTGGTGGAACTTCATAGCAAAGTACAAAGTTCGTTTTGGATAGATCAATTTAGTTGAAATAGACAGTTTTTGCATAAAAACTCATTCCTGGTGGAACTTCATAGCAAAGTACAAAGTTCGTTTTGGATGGATCAATTTAGTTGAAATAGACAGTTTTTGCATAAAAACTCATTCCTGGTGGAACTTCATAGCAAAGTACAAAGTTCGTTTTGGATGGACAAAGTTAGTTGAAATAGACAGTTTTTGCATGAAAACTCATTGCTGGTGGAACTTCATAGCAAAGTACAAAGTTCGTTTTGGATGGACAAAGTTAGTTGAAATAGATAATTTTTGCATGAAAACTCATTCCTGGTGGAACTTCATAGCAAAGTACAAAGTTCGTTTTGGATAGATCAATTTAGTTGAAATAGACAGTTTTTGCATAAAAACTCATTCCTGGTGGAACTTCATAGCAAAGTACAAAGTTCGTTTTGGATGGACAAAGTTAGTTGAAATAGACAGTTTTTGCATGAAAACTCATTCCAGGTGGAACTTCATAGCAAAGTACAAAGTTTGTTTTGGATGGATCAATTTAGTTGAAATAGACAGTTTTTGCATGAAAACTCATTCCTGGTGGAACTTCATAGCAAAGTACAAAGTTCGTTTTGGATAGATCAATTTAGTTGAAATAGACAGTTTTTGCATAAAAACTCATTCCTGGTGGAACTTCATAGCAAAGTACAAAGTTCGTTTTGGATGGACAAAGTTAGTTGAAATAGACAGTTTTTGCATGAAAACTCACTGCTGGTGGAACTTCATAGCAAAGTACAAAGTTCGTTTTGGATGGACAAAGTTAGTTGAAATAGATAATTTTTGCATGAAAACTCATTCCTGGTGGAACTTCATAGCAAAGTACAAAGTTCGTTTTGGATGGATCAATTTAGTTGAAATAGACAGTTTTTGCATGAAAACTCATTCCTGGTGGAACTTCATAGCAAAGTACAAAGTTCGTTTTGGATGGACAAAGTTAGTTGAAATAGACAGTTTTTGCATGAAAACTCATTCCTGGTGGAACTTCATAGCAAAGTACAAAGTTCGTTTTGGATGGACAAAGTTAGTTGAAATAGATAATTTTTGCATGAAAACTCATTCCTGGTGGAACTTCATAGCAAAGTACAAAGTTCGTTTTGGATGGATCAATTTAGTTGAAATAGACAGTTTTTGCATGAAAACTCATTCCTGGTGGAACTTCATAGCAAAGTACAAAGTTCGTTTTGGATGGACAAAGTTAGTTGAAATAGACAGTTTTTGCATGAAAACTCATTCCTGGTGGAACTTCATAGCAAAGTACAAAGTTCGTTTTGGATGGATCAATTTAGTTCAAATAGACAGTTTTTGCATGAAAACTCATTCCTGGTGGAACTTCATAGCAAAGTACAAAGTTCGTTTTGGATGGACAAAGTTAGTTGAAATAGACAGTTTTTGCATGAAAACTCATTCCTGGTGGAACTTCATAGCAAAGTACAAAGTTCGTTTTGGATGGACAAAGTTAGTTGAAATAGATAATTTTTGCATGAAAACTCATTCCTGGTGGAACTTCATAGCAAAGTACAAAGTTCGTTTTGGATGGATCAATTTAGTTGAAATAGACAGTTTTTGCATGAAAACTCATTCCTGGTGGAACTTCATAGCAAAGTACAAAGTTCGTTTTGGATGGACAAAGTTAGTTGAAATAGACAGTTTTTGCATGAAAACTCATTCCTGGTGGAACTTCATAGCAAAGTACAAAGTTCGTTTTGGATGGACAAAGTTAGTTGAAATAGATAATTTTTGCATGAAAACTCATTCCTGGTGGAACTTCATAGCAAAGTACAAAGTTCGTTTTGGATGGATCAATTTAGTTGAAATAGACAGTTTTTGCATGAAAACTCATTCCTGGTGGAACTTCATAGCAAAGTACAAAGTTCGTTTTGGATGGACAAAGTTAGTTGAAATAGACAGTTTTTGCATGAAAACTCATTCCTGGTGGAACTTCATAGCAAAGTACAAAGTTCGTTTTGGATGGACAAAGTTAGTTGAAATAGACAGTTTTTGCATGAAAACTCATTCCTGGTGGAACTTCATAGCAAAGTACAAAGTTCGTTTTGGATGGATCAATTTAGTTGAAATAGACAGTTTTTGCATGAAAACTCATTCCTGGTGGAACTTCATAGCAAAGTACAAAGTTCGTTTTGGATGGACAAAGTTAGTTGAAATAGACAGTTTTTGCATGAAAACTCATTCCTGGTGGAACTTCATAGCAAAGTACAAAGTTCGTTTTGGATGGACAAAGTTAGTTGAAATAGACAGTTTTTGCATGAAAACTCATTCCTGGTGGAACTTCATAGCAAAGTACAAAGTTCGTTTTGGATGGACAAAGTTAGTTGAAATAGACAGTTTTTGCATGAAAACTCATTCCAGGTGGAACTTCATAGCAAAGTACAAAGTTTGTTTTGGATGGATCAATTTAGTTGAAATAGACAGTTTTTGCATGAAAACTCATTCCTGGTGGAACTTCATAGCAAAGTACAAAGTTCGTTTTGGATAGATCAATTTAGTTGAAATAGACAGTTTTTGCATGAAAACTCACTGCTGGTGGAACTTCATAGCAAAGTACAAAGTTCGTTTTGGATGGACAAAGTTAGTTGAAATAGACAGTTTTTGCATGAAAACTCATTCCTGGTGGAACTTCATAGCAAAGTACAAAGTTCGTTTTGGATGGACAAAGTTAGTTGAAATAGACAGTTTTTGCATAAAAACTCATTCCTGGTGGAACTTCATAGCAAAGTACAAAGTTCGTTTTGGATGGACAAAGTTAGTTGAAATAGACAGTTTTTGCATGAAAACTCACTGCTGGTGGAACTTCATAGCAAAGTACAAAGTTCGTTTTGGATGGACAAAGTTAGTTGAAATAGATAATTTTTGCATGAAAACTCATTCCTGGTGGAACTTCATAGCAAAGTACAAAGTTCGTTTTGGATGGATCAATTTAGTTGAAATAGACAGTTTTTGCATGAAAACTCATTCCTGGTGGAACTTCATAGCAAAGTACAAAGTTCGTTTTGGATGGACAAAGTTAGTTGAAATAGACAGTTTTTGCATGAAAACTCATTCCTGGTGGAACTTCATAGCAAAGTACAAAGTTCGTTTTGGATGGACAAAGTTAGTTGAAATAGATAATTTTTGCATGAAAACTCATTCCTGGTGGAACTTCATAGCAAAGTACAAAGTTCGTTTTGGATGGATCAATTTAGTTGAAATAGACAGTTTTTGCATGAAAACTCATTCCTGGTGGAACTTCATAGCAAAGTACAAAGTTCGTTTTGGATGGACAAAGTTAGTTGAAATAGACAGTTTTTGCATGAAAACTCATTCCTGGTGGAACTTCATAGCAAAGTACAAAGTTCGTTTTGGATGGATCAATTTAGTTCAAATAGACAGTTTTTGCATGAAAACTCATTCCTGGTGGAACTTCATAGCAAAGTACAAAGTTCGTTTTGGATGGACAAAGTTAGTTGAAATAGACAGTTTTTGCATGAAAACTCATTCCTGGTGGAACTTCATAGCAAAGTACAAAGTTCGTTTTGGATGGACAAAGTTAGTTGAAATAGATAATTTTTGCATGAAAAACTCATTCCTGGTGGAACTTCATAGCAAAGTACAAAGTTCGTTTTGGATGGATCAATTTAGTTGAAATAGACAGTTTTTGCATGAAAACTCATTCCTGGTGGAACTTCATAGCAAAGTACAAAGTTCGTTTTGGATGGACAAAGTTAGTTGAAATAGACAGTTTTTGCATGAAAACTCATTCCTGGTGGAACTTCATAGCAAAGTACAAAGTTCGTTTTGGATGGACAAAGTTAGTTGAAATAGATAATTTTTGCATGAAAACTCATTCCTGGTGGAACTTCATAGCAAAGTACAAAGTTCGTTTTGGATGGATCAATTAGTTGAAATAGACAGTTTTTGCATGAAAACTCATTCCTGGTGGAACTTCATAGCAAAGTACAAAGTTCGTTTTGGATGGACAAAGTTAGTTGAAATAGACAGTTTTTGCATGAAAACTCATTCCTGGTGGAACTTCATAGCAAAGTACAAAGTTCGTTTTGGATGGACAAAGTTAGTTGAAATAGACAGTTTTTGCATGAAAACTCATTCCTGGTGGAACTTCATAGCAAAGTACAAAGTTCGTTTTGGATGGATCAATTTAGTTGAAATAGACAGTTTTTGCATGAAAACTCATTCCTGGTGGAACTTCATAGCAAAGTACAAAGTTCGTTTTGGATGGACAAAGTTAGTTGAAATAGACAGTTTTTGCATGAAAACTCATTCCTGGTGGAACTTCATAGCAAAGTACAAAGTTCGTTTTGGATGGACAAAGTTAGTTGAAATAGACAGTTTTTGCATGAAAACTCATTCCTGGTGGAACTTCATAGCAAAGTACAAAGTTCGTTTTGGATGGACAAAGTTAGTTGAAATAGACAGTTTTTGCATAAAAACTCATTCCTGGTGGAACTTCATAGCAAAGTACAAAGTTCGTTTTGGATGGACGATTTAAGTTGAAATAGACAGTTTTTGTATGAAAACTCATTCCTGGTGGAACTTCATAGTAAAGTACAAAGTTCGTTTTGGATGGACAAAGTTAGTTGAAATAGACAGTTTTTTGCATGAAAACTCATTCCTGGTGGAACTTCATAGCAAAGTACAAAGTTCGTTTTGGATGGACAAAGTTAGTTGAAATAGATAATTTTTGCATGAAAACTCATTCCTGGTGGAACTTCATAGCAAAGTACAAAGTTCGTTTTGGATGGATCAATTTAGTTGAAATAGACAGTTTTTGCATGAAAACTCATTCCTGGTGGAACTTCATAGCAAAGTACAAAGTTCGTTTTGGATGGACAAAGTTAGTTGAAATAGACAGTTTTTTGCATGAAAACTCATTCCTGGTGGAACTTCATAGCAAAGTACAAAGTTCGTTTTGGATGGATCAATTTAGTTGAAATAGACAGTTTTTGCATGAAAACTCATTCCTGGTGGAACTTCATAGCAAAGTACAAAGTTCGTTTCGGATGGACAAAGTTAGTTGAAATAGACAGTTTTTGCATGAAAACTCATTCCTGGTGGAACTTCATAGCAAAGTACAAAGTTCGTTTTGGATGGACAAAGTTAGTTGAAATAGACAGTTTTTGCATGAAAACTCATTCCTGGTGGAACTTCATAGCAAAGTACAAAGTTCGTTTTGGATGGACAAAGTTAGTTGAAATAGATAATTTTTGCATGAAAACTCATTCCTGGTGGAACTTCATAGCAAAGTACAAAGTTCGTTTTGGATGGATCAATTTAGTTGAAATAGACAGTTTTTGCATAAAAACTCATTCCTGGTAGAACTTCATAGCAAAGTACAAAGTTCGTTTTGGATGGATCAATTTAGTTGAAATAGACAGTTTTTGTATGAAAACTCATTCCTGGTGGAACTTCATAGTAAAGTACAAAGTTCGTTTTGGATGGACAAAGTTAGTTGAAATAGACAGTTTTTGCATGAAAACTCATTCCTGGTGGAACTTCATAGCAAAGTACAAAGTTCGTTTTGGATGGACAAAGTTAGTTGAAATAGATAATTTTTGCATGAAAACTCATTCCTGGTGGAACTTCATAGCAAAGTACAAAGTTCGTTTTGGATGGATCAATTTAGTTGAAATAGACAGTTTTTGCATAAAAACTCATTCCTGGTGGAACTTCATAGCAAAGTACAAAGTTCGTTTCGGATGGACAAAGTTAGTTGAAATAGACAGTTTTTGCATGAAAACTCATTCCTGGTGGAACTTCATAGCAAAGTACAAAGTTCGTTTTGGATGGACAAAGTTAGTTGAAATAGACAGTTTTTGCATGAAAACTCATTCCTGGTGGAACTTCATAGCAAAGTACAAAGTTCGTTTTGGATGGACAAAGTTAGTTGAAATAGATAATTTTTGCATGAAAACTCATTCCTGGTGGAACTTCATAGCAAAGTACAAAGTTCGTTTTGGATGGATCAATTTAGTTGAAATAGACAGTTTTTGCATAAAAACTCATTCCTGGTGGAACTTCATAGCAAAGTACACAGTTCGTTTTGGATGGACAAAGTTAGTTGAAATAGACAGTTTTTGCATGAAAACTCATTCCTGGTGGAACTTCATAGCAAAGTACAAAGTTCGTTTTGGATGGACAAAGTTAGTTGAAATAGACAGTTTTTGCATAAAAACTCATTCCTGGTGGAACTTCATAGCAAAGTACAAAGTTCGTTTTGGATGGACGATTTAAGTTGAAATAGACAGTTTTTGTATGAAAACTCATTCCCGGTGGAACTTCATAGTAAAGTACAAAGTTCGTTTTGGATGGACAAAGTTAGTTGAAATAGACAGTTTTTGCATGAAAACTCATTCCTGGTGGAACTTCATAGCAAAGTACAAAGTTTGTTTTGGATGGATCAATTTAGTTGAAATAGACAGTTTTTGCATGAAAACTCATTCCTGGTGGAACTTCATAGCAAAGTACAAAGTTCGTTTCGGATGGACAAAGTTAGTTGAAATAGACAGTTTTTGCATGAAAACTCATTCCTGGTGGAACTTCATAGCAAAGTACAAAGTTCGTTTTGGATGGACAAAGTTAGTTGAAATAGACAGTTTTTGCATGAAAACTCATTCCTGGTGGAACTTCATAGCAAAGTACAAAGTTCGTTTTGGATGGACAAAGTTAGTTGAAATAGATAATTTTTGCATGAAAACTCATTCCTGGTGGAACTTCATAGCAAAGTACAAAGTTCGTTTTGGATGGATCAATTTAGTTGAAATAGACAGTTTTTGCATGAAAACTCATTCCTGGTGGAACTTCATAGCAAAGTACAAAGTTCGTTTTGGATGGACAAAGTTAGTTGAAATAGACAGTTTTTGCATAAAAACTCATTCCTGGTGGAACTTCATAGCAAAGTACAAAGTTCGTTTTGGATGGACGATTTAAGTTGAAATAGACAGTTTTTGTATGAAAACTCATTCCCGGTGGAACTTCATAGTAAAGTACAAAGTTCGTTTTGGATGGACAAAGTTAGTTGAAATAGACAGTTTTTGCATGAAAACTCATTCCTGGTGGAACTTCATAGCAAAGTACAAAGTTCGTTTTGGATGGATCAATTTAGTTGAAATAGACAGTTTTTGCATAAAAACTCATTCCTGGTGGAACTTCATAGCAAAGTACAAAGTTCGTTTTGGATGGACAAAGTTAGTTGAAATAGACAGTTTTTGCATGAAAACTCATTCCTGGTGGAACTTCATAGCAAAGTACAAAGTTCGTTTTGGATGGACAAAGTTAGTTGAAATAGACAGTTTTTGCATGAAAACTCATTCCTGGTGGAACTTCATAGCAAAGTACAAAGTTCGTTTTGGATGGACAAAGTTAGTTGAAATAGATAATTTTTGCATGAAAACTCATTCCTGGTGGAACTTCATAGCAAAGTACAAAGTTCGTTTTGGATGGATCAATTTAGTTGAAATAGACAGTTTTTGCATAAAAACTTATTCCTGGTGGAACTTCATAGCAAAGTACAAAGTTCGTTTTGGATGGACAAAGTTAGTTGAAATAGACAGTTTTTGCATGAAAACTCATTCCTGGTGGAACTTCATAGCAAAGTACAAAGTTCGTTTTGGATGGACAAAGTTAGTTGAAATAGATAATTTTTGCATGAAAACTCATTCCTGGTGGAACTTCATAGCAAAGTACAAAGTTCGTTTTGGATGGATCAATTTAGTTGAAATAGACAGTTTTTGCATAAAAACTCATTCCTGGTGGAACTTCATAGCAAAGTACAAAGTTCGTTTTGGATGGATCAATTTAGTTGAAATAGACAGTTTTTGCATAAAAACTCATTCCTGGTGGAACTTCATAGCAAAGTACAAAGTTCGTTTTGGATGGACAAAGTTAGTTGAAATAGACAGTTTTTGCATGAAAACTCATTCCTGGTGGAACTTCATAGCAAAGTACAAAGTTCGTTTTGGATGGACAAAGTTAGTTGAAATAGACAGTTTTTGCATGAAAACTCATTCCTGGTGGAACTTCATAGCAAAGTACAAAGTTCGTTTTGGATGGACAAAGTTAGTTGAAATAGATAATTTTTGCATGAAAACTCATTCCTGGTGGAACTTCATAGCAAAGTACAAAGTTCGTTTTGGATGGATCAATTTAGTTGAAATAGACAGTTTTTGCATAAAAACTCATTCCTGGTGGAACTTCATAGCAAAGTACAAAGTTCGTTTTGGATGGACAAAGTTAGTTGAAATAGACAGTTTTTGCATGAAAACTCATTCCTGGTGGAACTTCATAGCAAAGTACAAAGTTCGTTTTGGATGGACAAAGTTAGTTGAAATAGATAATTTTTGCATGAAAACTCATTCCTGGTGGAACTTCATAGCAAAGTACAAAGTTCGTTTTGGATGGATCAATTTAGTTGAAATAGACAGTTTGTGCATGAAAACTCATTCCTGGTGGAACTTCATAGCAAAGTACAAAGTTCGTTTTGGATGGACAAAGTTAGTTGAAATAGACAGTTTTTGCATGAAAACTCATTCCTGGTGGAACTTCATAGCAAAGTACAAAGTTCGTTTTGGATGGATCAATTTAGTTGAAATAGACAGTTTTTGCATGAAAACTCATTCCTGGTGGAACTTCATAGCAAAGTACAAAGTTCGTTTTGGATGGACAAAGTTAGTTGAAATAGACAGTTTTTGCATGAAAACTCATTCCTGGTGGAACTTCATAGCAAAGTACAAAGTTCGTTTTGGATGGACAAAGTTAGTTGAAATAGATAATTTTTGCATGAAAACTCATTCCTGGTGGAACTTCATAGCAAAGTACAAAGTTCGTTTTGGATGGATCAATTTAGTTGAAATAGACAGTTTTTGCATGAAAACTCATTCCTGGTGGAACTTCATAGCAAAGTACAAAGTTCGTTTTGGATGGACAAAGTTAGTTGAAATAGACAGTTTTTGCATGAAAACTCATTCCTGGTGGAACTTCATAGCAAAGTACAAAGTTCGTTTTGGATGGATCAATTTAGTTGAAATAGACAGTTTTTGCATGAAAACTCATTCCTGGTGGAACTTCATAGCAAAGTACAAAGTTCGTTTTGGATGGACAAAGTTAGTTGAAATAGACAGTTTTTGCATGAAAACTCATTCCTGGTGGAACTTCATAGCAAAGTACAAAGTTCGTTTTGGATGGACAAAGTTAGTTGAAATAGATAATTTTTGCATGAAAACTCATTCCTGGTGGAACTTCATAGCAAAGTACAAAGTTCGTTTTGGATGGATCAATTTAGTTGAAATAGACAGTTTTTGCATGAAAACTCATTCCTGGTGGAACTTCATAGCAAAGTACAAAGTTCGTTTTGGATGGACAAAGTTAGTTGAAATAGACAGTTTTTGCATGAAAACTCATTCCTGGTGGAACTTCATAGCAAAGTACAAAGTTCGTTTTGGATGGACAAAGTTAGTTGAAATAGATAATTTTTGCATGAAAACTCATTCCTGGTGGAACTTCATAGCAAAGTACAAAGTTCGTTTTGGATGGATCAATTTAGTTGAAATAGACAGTTTTTGCATGAAAACTCATTCCTGGTGGAACTTCATAGCAAAGTACAAAGTTCGTTTTGGATGGACAAAGTTAGTTGAAATAGACAGTTTTTGCATGAAAACTCATTCCTGGTGGAACTTCATAGCAAAGTACAAAGTTCGTTTTGGATGGACAAAGTTAGTTGAAATAGACAGTTTTTGCATGAAAACTCATTCCTGGTGGAACTTCATAGCAAAGTACAAAGTTCGTTTTGGATGGATCAATTTAGTTGAAATAGACAGTTTTTGCATGAAAACTCATTCCTGGTGGAACTTCATAGCAAAGTACAAAGTTCGTTTTGGATGGACGAATTAAGTTGAAATAGACAGTTTTTGCATAAAAACTCATTCCTGGTGGAACTTCATAGCAAAGTACAAAGTTCGTTTTGGATGGATCAATTTAGTTGAAATAGACAGTTTTTGCATGAAAACTCATTCCTGGTGGAACTTCATAGCAAAGTACAAAGTTCGTTTTGGATGGACAAAGTTAGTTGAAATAGATAATTTTTGCATGAAAACTCATTCCTGGTGGAACTTCATAGCAAAGTACAAAGTTCGTTTTGGATGGACAAAGTTAGTTGAAATAGACAGTTTTTGCATGAAAACTCATTCCTGGTGGAACTTCATAGCAAAGTACAAAGTTCGTTTTGGATGGATCAATTTAGTTGAAATAGACAGTTTTTGCATAAAAACTCATTCCTGGTGGAACTTCATAGCAAAGTACAAAGTTCGTTTTGGATGGACAAAGTTAGTTGAAATAGACAGTTTTTGCATGAAAACTCATTCCTGGTGGAACTTCATAGCAAAGTACAAAGTTCGTTTTGGATGGACAAAGTTAGTTGAAATAGACAGTTTTTGCATGAAAACTCATTCCTGGTGGAACTTCATAGCAAAGTACAAAGTTCGTTTTGGATGGACAAAGTTAGTTGAAATAGACAGTTTTTGCATGAAAACTCATTCCTGGTGGAACTTCATAGCAAAGTACAAAGTTCGTTTTGGATGGACAAAGTTAGTTGAAATAGATAATTTTTGCATGAAAACTCATTCCTGGTGGAAACTTCATAGCAAAGTACAAAGTTCGTTTTGGATGGATCAATTTAGTTGAAATAGACAGTTTTTGCATAAAAACTCATTCCTGGTGGAACTTCATAGCAAAGTACAAAGTTCGTTTTGGATGGACAAAGTTAGTTGAAATAGACAGTTTTTGCATGAAAACTCATTCCAGGTGGAACTTCATAGCAAAGTACAAAGTTCGTTTTGGATTTACAAAGTTAGTTGAAATAGACAGTTTTTGCATGAAAACTCATTCCTGGTGGAACTTCATAGCAAAGTACAAAGTTCGTTTTGGATGGACGAATTAAGTTGAAATAGATAATTTTTGCATGAAAACTCATTCCTGGTGGAACTTCATAGCAAAGTACAAAGTTCGTTTTGGATGGACAAAGTTAGTTGAAATAGACAGTTTTTGCATGAAAACTCATTCCTGGTGGAACTTCATAGCAAAGTACAAAGTTCGTTTTGGATGGATCAATTTAGTTGAAATAGACAGTTTTTGCATAAAAACTCATTCCTGGTGGAACTTCATAGCAAAGTACAAAGTTCGTTTTGGATGGATCAATTTAGTTGAAATAGACAGTTTTTGCATAAAAACTCATTCCTGGTGGAACTTCATAGCAAAGTACAAAGTTCGTTTTGGATGGACAAAGTTAGTTGAAATAGACAGTTTTTGCATGAAAACTCATTCCAGGTGGAACTTCATAGCAAAGTACAAAGTTCGTTTTGGATTTACAAAGTTAGTTGAAATAGACAGTTTTTGCATGAAAACTCATTCCTGGTGGAACTTCATAGCAAAGTACAAAGTTCGTTTTGGATGGACGAATTAAGTTAAAATAGACAGTTTTTGCATAAAAACTCATTCCTGGTGGAACTTCATAGCAAAGTACAAAGTTCGTTTTGGATGGATCAATTTAGTTGAAATAGACAGTTTTTGCATGAAAACTCATTCCTGGTGGAACTTCATAGCAAAGTACAAAGTTCGTTTTGGATGGACAAAGTTAGTTGAAATAGATAATTTTTGCATGAAAACTCATTCCTGGTGGAACTTCATAGCAAAGTACAAAGTTCGTTTTGGATGGACAAAGTTAGTTGAAATAGACAGTTTTTGCATGAAAACTCATTCCTGGTGGAACTTCATAGCAAAGTACAAAGTTCGTTTTGGATGGACAAAGTTAGTTGAAATAGATAATTTTTGCATGAAAACTCATTCCTGGTGGAACTTCATAGCAAAGTACAAAGTTCGTTTTGGATGGACAAAGTTAGTTGAAATAGACAGTTTTTGCATGAAAACTCATTCCTGGTGGAACTTCATAGCAAAGTACAAAGTTCGTTTTGGATGGACAAAGTTAGTTGAAATAGACAGTTTTTGCATGAAAACTCATTCCTGGTGGAACTTCATAGCAAAGTACAAAGTTCGTTTTGGATGGACAAAGTTAGTTGAAATAGACAGTTTTTGCATGAAAACTCATTCCTGGTGGAACTTCATAGCAAAGTACAAAGTTCGTTTTGGATGGACAAAGTTAGTTGAAATAGACAGTTTTTGCATGAAAACTCATTCCAGGTGGAACTTCATAGCAAAGTACAAAGTTCGTTTTGGATTTACAAAGTTAGTTGAAATAGACAGTTTTTGCATGAAAACTCATTCCTGGTGGAACTTCATAGCAAAGTACAAAGTTCGTTTTGGATGGACAAAGTTAGTTGAAATAGACAGTTTTTGCATGAAAACTCATTCCTGGTGGAACTTCATAGCAAAGTACAAAGTTCGTTTTGGATGGACAAAGTTAGTTGAAATAGATAATTTTTGCATGAAAACTCATTCCTGGTGGAACTTCATAGCAAAGTACAAAGTTCGTTTTGGATGGACAAAGTTAGTTGAAATAGACAGTTTTTGCATGAAAACTCATTCCTGGTGGAACTTCATAGCAAAGTACAAAGTTCGTTTTGGATGGACAAAGTTAGTTGAAATAGATAATTTTTGCATGAAAACTCATTCCTGGTGGAAACTTCATAGCAAAGTACAAAGTTCGTTTTGGATGGATCAATTTAGTTGAAATAGACAGTTTTTGCATAAAAACTCATTCCTGGTGGAACTTCATAGCAAAGTACAAAGTTCGTTTTGGATGGACAAAGTTAGTTGAAATAGACAGTTTTTGCATGAAAACTCATTCCAGGTGGAACTTCATAGCAAAGTACAAAGTTCGTTTTGGATTTACAAAGTTAGTTGAAATAGACAGTTTTTGCATGAAAACTCATTCCTGGTGGAACTTCATAGCAAAGTACAAAGTTCGTTTTGGATGGACGAATTAAGTTGAAATAGATAATTTTTGCATGAAAACTCATTCCTGGTGGAACTTCATAGCAAAGTACAAAGTTCGTTTTGGATGGATCAATTTAGTTGAAATAGACAGTTTTTGCATGAAAACTCATTCCTGGTGGAACTTCATAGCAAAGTTCAAAGTTCGTTTTGGATGGACAAAGTTAGTTGAAATAGATAATTTTTGCATGAAAACTCATTCCTGGTGGAACTTCATAGCAAAGTACAAAGTTCGTTTTGGATGGACAAAGTTAGTTGAAATAGACAGTTTGTGCATGAAAACTCATTCCTGGTGGAACTTCATAGCAAAGTACAAAGTTCGTTTTGGATGGACAAAGTTAGTTGAAATAGACAGTTTTTGCATGAAAACTCATTCCTGGTGGAACTTCATAGCAAAGTACAAAGTTCGTTTTGGATGGATCAATTTAGTTGAAATAGACAGTTTTTGCATAAAAACTCATTCCTGGTGGAACTTCATAGCAAAGTACAAAGTTCGTTTTGGATGGACAAAGTTAGTTGAAATAGACAGTTTTTGCATGAAAACTCATTCCTGGTGGAACTTCATAGCAAAGTACAAAGTTCGTTTTGGATGGACAAAGTTAGTTGAAATAGACAGTTTTTGCATGAAAACTTATTCCTGGTGGAACTTCATAGCAAAGTACAACGTTCGTTTTGGATGGACAAAGTTAGTTGAAATAGATAATTTTTGCATGAAAACTCATTCCTGGTGGAAACTTCATAGCAAAGTACAAAGTTCGTTTTGGATGGATCAATTTAGTTGAAATAGACAGTTTTTGCATAAAAACTCATTCCTGGTGGAACTTCATAGCAAAGTACAAAGTTCGTTTTGGATGGACAAAGTTAGTTGAAATAGACAGTTTTTGCATGAAAACTCATTCCAGGTGGAACTTCATAGCAAAGTACAAAGTTCGTTTTGGATTTACAAAGTTAGTTGAAATAGACAGTTTTTGCATGAAAACTCATTCCTGGTGGAACTTCATAGCAAAGTACAAAGTTCGTTTTGGATGGACGAATTAAGTTGAAATAGATAATTTTTGCATGAAAACTCATTCCTGGTGGAACTTCATAGCAAAGTACAAAGTTCGTTTTGGATGGATCAATTTAGTTGAAATAGACAGTTTTTGCATAAAAACTCATTCCTGGTGGAACTTCATAGCAAAGTACAAAGTTCGTTTTGGATGGATCAATTTAGTTGAAATAGACAGTTTTTGCATGAAAACTCATTCCTGGTGGAACTTCATAGCAAAGTACAAAGTTCGTTTTGGATGGATCAATTTAGTTGAAATAGACAGTTTTTGCATGAAAACTCATTCCTGGTGGAACTTCATAGCAAAGTACAAAGTTCGTTTTGGATGGACAAAGTTAGTTGAAATAGAGAGTTTTTGCATGAAAACTCATTCCTGGTGGAACTTCATAGCAAAGTACAAAGTTCGTTTTGGATGGACAAAGTTAGTTGAAATAGACAGTTTTTGCATGAAAATTCATTCCTGGTGGAACTTCATAGCAAAGTACAAAGTTCGTTTTGGATGGACAAATTTAGTTGAAATAGATAATTTTTGCATGAAAACTCATTCCTGGTGGAACTTCATAGCAAAGTACAAAGTTCGTTTTGGATGGATCAATTTAGTTGAAATAGACAGTTTTTGCATGAAAACTCATTCCTGGTGGAACTTCATAGCAAAGTACAAAGTTCGTTTTGGATGGACAAAGTTAGTTGAAATAGACAGTTTTTGCATGAAAACTCATTCCTGGTGGAACTTCATAGCAAAGTACAAAGTTCGTTTTGGATGGACAAAGTTAGTTGAAATAGACAGTTTTTGCATGAAAACTCATTCCTGGTGGAACTTCATAGCAAAGTACAAAGTTCGTTTTGGATGGACAAAGTTAGTTGAAATAGAGAGTTTTTGCATGAAAACTCATTCCTGGTGGAACTTCATAGCAAAGTACAAAGTTCGTTTTGGATGGACAAAGTTAGTTGAAATAGACAGTTTTTGCATGAAAATTCATTCCTGGTGGAACTTCATAGCAAAGTACAAAGTTCGTTTTGGATGGACAAAGTTAGTTGAAATAGATAATTTTTGCATGAAAACTCATTCCTGGTGGAACTTCATAGCAAAGTACAAAGTTCGTTTTGGATGGATCAATTTAGTTGAAATAGACAGTTTTTGCATGAAAACTCATTCCTGGTGGAACTTCATAGCAAAGTACAAAGTTCGTTTTGGATGGACAAAGTTAGTTGAAATAGACAGTTTTTGCATGAAAACTCATTCCTGGTGGAACTTCATAGCAAAGTACAAAGTTCGTTTTGGATGGACAAAGTTAGTTGAAAAAGATAATTTTTGCATGAAAACTCATTCCTGGTGGAACTTCATAGCAAAGTACAAAGTTCGTTTTGGATGGATCAATTTAGTTGAAATAGACAGTTTTTGCATGAAAACTCATTCCTGGTGGAACTTCATAGCAAAGTACAAAGTTCGTTTTGGATGGACAAAGTTAGTTGAAATAGACAGTTTTTGCATGAAAACTCATTCCTGGTGGAACTTCATAGCAAAGAACAAAGTTCGTTTTGGATGGACGAATTAAGTTGAAATAGACAGTTTTTGCATAAAAACTCATTCCTGGTGGAACTTCATAGCAAAGTACAAAGTTCGTTTTGGATGGATCAATTTAGTTGAAATAGACAGTTTTGACAGTTTTGACAGTGCATGAAAACTCATTCCTGGTGGAACTTCATAGCAAAGTACAAAGTTCGTTTTGGATGGACGAATTAAGTTGAAATAGACAGTTTTTGCATGAAAACTCATTCCTGGTGGAACTTCATAGCAAAGTACAAAGTTCGTTTTGGATGGACGAATTAAGTTGAAATAGACAGTTTTTGCATAAAAACTCATTCCTGGTGGAACTTCATAGCAAAGTACAAAGTTCGTTTTGGATGGATCAATTTAGTTGAAATAGACAGTTTTTGCATGAAAACTCATTCCTGGTGGAACTTCATAGCAAAGTACAAAGTTCGTTTTGGATGGACAAAGTTAGTTGAAATAGACAGTTTTTGCATGAAAACTCATTCCTGGTGGAACTTCATAGCAAAGTACAAAGTTCGTTTTGGATGGACAAAGTTAGTTGAAATAGACAGTTTTTGCATGAAAACTCATTCCTGGTGGAACTTCATAGCAAAGTACAAAGTTCGTTTTGGATGGACAAAGTTAGTTGAAATAGATAATTTTTGCATGAAAACTCATTCCTGGTGGAACTTCATAGCAAAGTACAAAGTTCGTTTTGGATGGATCAATTTAGTTGAAATAGACAGTTTTTGCATGAAAACTCATTCCTGGTGGAACTTCATAGCAAAGTACAAAGTTCGTTTTGGATGGACAAAGTTAGTTGAAATAGACAGTTTTTGCATGAAAACTCATTCCTGGTGGAACTTCATAGCAAAGTACAAAGTTCGTTTTGGATGGACAAAGTTAGTTGAAATAGACAGTTTTTGCATGAAAACTCATTCCTGGTGGAACTTCATAGCAAAGTACAAAGTTCGTTTTGGATGGACGAATTAAGTTGAAATAGACAGTTTTTGCATGAAAACTCATTCCTGGTGGAACTTCATAGCAAAGTACAAAGTTCGTTTTGGATGGATCAATTAAGTTGAAATAGACAGTTTTTGCATAAAAACTCATTCCTGGTGGAACTTCATAGCAAAGTACAAAGTTCGTTTTGGATGGACGAATTAAGTTGAAATAGACAGTTTTTGCATAAAAACTCATTCCTGGTGGAACTTCATAGCAAAGTACAAAGTTCGTTTTGGATGGATCAATTTAGTTGAAATATACAGTTTTTGCATGAAAACTCATTCCTGGTGGAACTTCATAGCAAAGTACAAAGTTCGTTTTGGATGGACAAAGTTAGTTGAAATAGACAGTTTTTGCATGAAAACTCATTCCTGGTGGAACTTCATAGCAAAGTACAAAGTTCGTTTTGGATGGACAAAGTTAGTTGAAATAGACAGTTATTGCATGAAAACTCATTCCTGGTGGAACTTCATAGCAAAGTACAAAGTTCGTTTTGGATTTACAAAGTTAGTTGAAATAGACAGTTTTTGCATGAAAACTCATTCCTGGTGGAACTTCATAGCAAAGTACAAAGTTCGTTTTGGATGGACGAATTAAGTTGAAATAGATAATTTTTGCATGAAAACTCATTCCTGGTGGAACTTCATAGCAAAGTACAAAGTTCGTTTTGGATGGATCAATTTAGTTGAAATAGACAGTTTTTGCATAAAAACTCATTCCTGGTGGAACTTCATAGCAAAGTACAAAGTTCGTTTTGGATGGATCAATTTAGTTGAAATAGACAGTTTTTGCATGAAAACTCATTCCTGGTGGAACTTCATAGCAAAGTACAAAGTTCGTTTTGGATGGATCAATTTAGTTGAAATAGACAGTTTTTGCATGAAAACTCATTCCTGGTGGAACTTCATAGCAAAGTACAAAGTTCGTTTTGGATGGACAAAGTTAGTTGAAATAGAGAGTTTTTGCATGAAAACTCATTCCTGGTGGAACTTCATAGCAAAGTACAAAGTTCGTTTTGGATGGACAAAGTTAGTTGAAATAGACAGTTTTTGCATGAAAATTCATTCCTGGTGGAACTTCATAGCAAAGTACAAAGTTCGTTTTGGATGGACAAATTTAGTTGAAATAGATAATTTTTGCATGAAAACTCATTCCTGGTGGAACTTCATAGCAAAGTACAAAGTTCGTTTTGGATGGATCAATTTAGTTGAAATAGACAGTTTTTGCATGAAAACTCATTCCTGGTGGAACTTCATAGCAAAGTACAAAGTTCGTTTTGGATGGACAAAGTTAGTTGAAATAGACAGTTTTTGCATGAAAACTCATTCCTGGTGGAACTTCATAGCAAAGTACAAAGTTCGTTTTGGATGGACAAAGTTAGTTGAAATAGACAGTTTTTGCATGAAAACTCATTCCTGGTGGAACTTCATAGCAAAGTACAAAGTTCGTTTTGGATGGACAAAGTTAGTTGAAATAGAGAGTTTTTGCATGAAAACTCATTCCTGGTGGAACTTCATAGCAAAGTACAAAGTTCGTTTTGGATGGACAAAGTTAGTTGAAATAGACAGTTTTTGCATGAAAATTCATTCCTGGTGGAACTTCATAGCAAAGTACAAAGTTCGTTTTGGATGGACAAAGTTAGTTGAAATAGACAGTTTTTGCATGAAAACTCATTCCTGGTGGAACTTCATAGCAAAGTACAAAGTTCGTTTTGGATGGATCAATTTAGTTGAAATAGACAGTTTTTGCATGAAAACTCATTCCTGGTGGAACTTCATAGCAAAGTACAAAGTTCGTTTTGGATGGACAAAGTTAGTTGAAATAGACAGTTTTTGCATGAAAACTCATTCCTGGTGGAACTTCATAGCAAAGTACAAAGTTCGTTTTGGATGGACAAAGTTAGTTGAAAAAGATAATTTTTGCATGAAAACTCATTCCTGGTGGAACTTCATAGCAAAGTACAAAGTTCGTTTTGGATGGATCAATTTAGTTGAAATAGACAGTTTTTGCATGAAAACTCATTCCTGGTGGAACTTCATAGCAAAGTACAAAGTTCGTTTTGGATGGACAAAGTTAGTTGAAATAGACAGTTTTTGCATGAAAACTCATTCCTGGTGGAACTTCATAGCAAAGAACAAAGTTCGTTTTGGATGGACGAATTAAGTTGAAATAGACAGTTTTTGCATAAAAACTCATTCCTGGTGGAACTTCATAGCAAAGTACAAAGTTCGTTTTGGATGGATCAATTTAGTTGAAATAGACAGTTTTGACAGTTTTGACAGTGCATGAAAACTCATTCCTGGTGGAACTTCATAGCAAAGTACAAAGTTCGTTTTGGATGGACGAATTAAGTTGAAATAGACAGTTTTTGCATGAAAACTCATTCCTGGTGGAACTTCATAGCAAAGTACAAAGTTCGTTTTGGATGGACGAATTAAGTTGAAATAGACAGTTTTTGCATAAAAACTCATTCCTGGTGGAACTTCATAGCAAAGTACAAAGTTCGTTTTGGATGGATCAATTTAGTTGAAATAGACAGTTTTTGCATGAAAACTCATTCCTGGTGGAACTTCATAGCAAAGTACAAAGTTCGTTTTGGATGGACAAAGTTAGTTGAAATAGACAGTTTTTGCATGAAAACTCATTCCTGGTGGAACTTCATAGCAAAGTACAAAGTTCGTTTTGGATGGACAAAGTTAGTTGAAATAGACAGTTTTTGCATGAAAACTCATTCCTGGTGGAACTTCATAGCAAAGTACAAAGTTCGTTTTGGATGGACAAAGTTAGTTGAAATAGATAATTTTTGCATGAAAACTCATTCCTGGTGGAACTTCATAGCAAAGTACAAAGTTCGTTTTGGATGGATCAATTTAGTTGAAATAGACAGTTTTTGCATGAAAACTCATTCCTGGTGGAACTTCATAGCAAAGTACAAAGTTCGTTTTGGATGGACAAAGTTAGTTGAAATAGACAGTTTTTGCATGAAAACTCATTCCTGGTGGAACTTCATAGCAAAGTACAAAGTTCGTTTTGGATGGACAAAGTTAGTTGAAATAGACAGTTTTTGCATGAAAACTCATTCCTGGTGGAACTTCATAGCAAAGTACAAAGTTCGTTTTGGATGGACGAATTAAGTTGAAATAGACAGTTTTTGCATGAAAACTCATTCCTGGTGGAACTTCATAGCAAAGTACAAAGTTCGTTTTGGATGGATCAATTAAGTTGAAATAGACAGTTTTTGCATAAAAACTCATTCCTGGTGGAACTTCATAGCAAAGTACAAAGTTCGTTTTGGATGGACGAATTAAGTTGAAATAGACAGTTTTTGCATAAAAACTCATTCCTGGTGGAACTTCATAGCAAAGTACAAAGTTCGTTTTGGATGGATCAATTTAGTTGAAATAGACAGTTTTTGCATGAAAACTCATTCCTGGTGGAACTTCATAGCAAAGTACAAAGTTCGTTTTGGATGGACAAAGTTAGTTGAAATAGACAGTTTTTGCATGAAAACTCATTCCTGGTGGAACTTCATAGCAAAGTACAAAGTTCGTTTTGGATGGACAAAGTTAGTTGAAATAGACAGTTATTGCATGAAAACTCATTCCTGGTGGAACTTCATAGCAAAGTACAAAGTTCGTTTTGGATGGACAAAGTTAGTTGAAATAGACAGTTTTTGCATGAAAACTCATTCCTGGTGGAACTTCATAGCAAAGTACAAAGTTCGTTTTGGATGGACAAAGTTAGTTGAAATAGAGAGTTTTTGCATGAAAACTCATTCCTGGTGGAACTTCATAGCAAAGTACAAAGTTCGTTTTGGATGGACAAAGTTAGTTGAAATAGACAGTTTTTGCATGAAAATTCATTCCTGGTGGAACTTCATAGCAAAGTACAAAGTTCGTTTTGGATGGACAAAGTTAGTTGAAATAGATAATTTTTGCATGAAAACTCATTCCTGGTGGAACTTCATAGCAAAGTACAAAGTTCGTTTTGGATGGATCAATTTAGTTGAAATAGACAGTTTTTGCATGAAAACTCATTCCTGGTGGAACTTCATAGCAAAGTACAAAGTTCGTTTTGGATGGACAAAGTTAGTTGAAATAGACAGTTTTTGCATGAAAACTCATTCCTGGTGGAACTTCATAGCAAAGTACAAAGTTCGTTTTGGATGGACAAAGTTAGTTGAAAAAGATAATTTTTGCATGAAAACTCATTCCTGGTGGAACTTCATAGCAAAGTACAAAGTTCGTTTTGGATGGATCAATTTAGTTGAAATAGACAGTTTTTGCATGAAAACTCATTCCTGGTGGAACTTCATAGCAAAGTACAAAGTTCGTTTTGGATGGACAAAGTTAGTTGAAATAGACAGTTTTTGCATGAAAACTCATTCCTGGTGGAACTTCATAGCAAAGTACAAAGTTCGTTTTGGATGGACGAATTAAGTTGAAATAGACAGTTTTTGCATAAAAACTCATTCCTGGTGGAACTTCATAGCAAAGTACAAAGTTCGTTTTGGATGGATCAATTTAGTTGAAATAGACAGTTTTGACAGTTTTGACAGTGCATGAAAACTCATTCCTGGTGGAACTTCATAGCAAAGTACAAAGTTCGTTTTGGATGGACAAAGTTAGTTGAAATAGACAGTTTTTGCATGAAAACTCATTCCTGGTGGAACTTCATAGCAAAGTACAAAGTTCGTTTTGGATGGACGAATTAAGTTGAAATAGACAGTTTTTGCATAAAAACTCATTCCTGGTGGAACTTCATAGCAAAGTACAAAGTTCGTTTTGGATGGATCAATTTAGTTGAAATAGACAGTTTTTGCATGAAAACTCATTCCTGGTGGAACTTCATAGCAAAGTACAAAGTTCGTTTTGGATGGACAAAGTTAGTTGAAATAGACAGTTTTTGCATGAAAACTCATTCCTGGTGGAACTTCATAGCAAAGTACAAAGTTCGTTTTGGATGGATCAATTTAGTTGAAATAGACAGTTTTTGCATGAAAACTCATTCCTGGTGGAACTTCATAGCAAAGTACAAAGTTCGTTTTGGATGGACAAAGTTAGTTGAAATAGACAGTTTTTGCATGAAAACTCATTCCTGGTGGAACTTCATAGCAAAGTACAAAGTTCGTTTTGGATGGATCAATTTAGTTGAAATAGACAGTTTTTGCATGAAAACTCATTCCTGGTGGAACTTCATAGCAAAGTACAAAGTTCGTTTTGGATGGATCAATTTAGTTGAAATAGACAGTTTTTGCATGAAAACTCATTCCTGGTGGAACTTCATAGCAAAGTACAAAGTTCGTTTTGGATGGACAAAGTTAGTTGAAATAGACAGTTTTTGCATGAAAACTCATTCCTGGTGGAACTTCATAGCAAAGTACAAAGTTCGTTTTGGATGGATCAATTTAGTTGAAATAGACAGTTTTCGCATGAAAACTCATTCCTGGTGGAACTTCATAGCAAAGTACAAAGTTCGTTTTGGATGGACGAATTAAGTTGAAATAGACAGTTTTTGCATGAAAACTCATTCCTGGTGGAACTTCATAGCAAAGTACAAAGTTCGTTTTGGATGGATCAATTTAGTTGTAATTAACAGTTTTTGTATGAAAACACACTTCTGGTGGAACTTCATAGCAAAGTACAAAGTTCGTTTTGGATGGACAAAGTTAGTTGAAATAGACAGTTTTTGCATGAAAACTCATTCCTGGTGGAACTTCATAGCAAAGTACAAAGTTCGTTTTGGATGGATCAATTTAGTTGAAATAGACAGTTTTTGCATGAAAACTCATTCCTGGTGGAACTTCATAGCAAAGTACAAAGTTCGTTTTGGATGGATCAATTCAGTTGAAATAGACAGTTTTTGCATGAAAACTCATTCCTGGTGGAACTTCATAGCAAAGTACAAAGTTCGTTTTGGATGGACAAAGTTAGTTGAAATAAACAGTTTTTGCATGAAAACTCATTCCTGGTGGAACTTCATAGCAAAGTACAAAGTTCGTTTTGGATGGACAAAGTTAGTTGAAATAGACAGTTTTTGCATGAAAACTCATTCCTGGTGGAACTTCATAGCAAAGTACAAAGTTCGTTTTGGATGGACAAAGTTAGTTGAAATAGACAGTTTTTGCATGAAAACTCATTCCTGGTGGAACTTCATAGCAAAGTACAAAGTTCGTTTTGGATGGATCAATTTAGTTGAAATAGACAGTTTTTGCATGAAAACTCATTCCTGGTGGAACTTCATAGCAAAGTACAAAGTTCGTTTTGGATGGACAAAGTTAGTTGAAATAGACAGTTTTTGCATGAAAACTCATTCCTGGTGGAACTTCATAGCAAAGTACGTTCGTTTTGGATGGATCAATTTAGTTGAAATAGACAGTTTTTGCATGACAACTCATTCCTGGTGGAACTTCATAGCAAAGTACAAAGTTCGTTTTGGATGGACAAAGTTAGTTGAAATAGACAGTTTTTTGCATGAAAACTCATTCCTGGTGGAACTTCATAGCAAAGTACAAAGTTCGTTTTGGATGGACAAAGTTAGTTGAAATAGACAGTTTTTGCATAAAAACTCATTCCTGGTGGAACTTCATAGCAAAGTACAAAGTTCGTTTTGGATGGACAAAGTTAGTTGAAATAGACAGTTTTTGCATGAAAACTCATTCCTGGTGGAACTTCATAGCAAAGTACAAAGTTCGTTTTGGATGGATCAATTCAGTTGAAATAGACAGTTTTTGCATGAAAACTCATTCCTGGTGGAACTTCATAGCAAAGTACAAAGTTCGTTTTGGATGGACGAATTAAGTTGAAATAGACAGTTTTTGTATGAAAACTCATTCCTGGTGGAACTTCATAGCAAAGTAAAAAGTTCGTTTTGGATGGACAAAGTTAGTTGAAATAGACAGTTTTTGCATGAAAACTCATTCGTGGTGGAACTTCATAGCAAAGTACAAAGTTCGTTTTGGATGGATCAATTTAGTTGAAATAGACAGTTTTTGCATGAAAACTCATTCCTGGTGGAACTTCATAGCAAAGAACAAAGTTCGTTTTGGATGGATCAATTTAGTTGAAATAGACAGTTTTTGCATGAAAACTCATTCCTGGTGGAACTTCATAGCAAAGTACAAAGTTCGTTTTGGATGGACAAAGTTAATTGAAATAGACAGTTTTTGCATGAAAACTCATTCCTGGTGGAACTTCATAGCAAAGTACAAAGTTCGTTTTGGATGGATCAATTCAGTTGAAATAGACAGTTTTTGCATGAAAACTCATTCCTGGTGGAACTTCATAGCAAAATACAAAGTTCGTTTTGGATGGACAAAGTTAGTTGAAATAGACAGTTTTTGCATGAAAACCCATTTCTGGTGGAACTTCATAGCAAAGTACAAAGTTCGTTTTGGATGGATCAATTTAGTTGAAATAGACAGTTTTTGCATGAAAACTCATTCCTGGTGGAACTTCATAGCAAAGTACAAAGTTCGTTTTGGATGGACAAAGTTAGTTGAAATAAACAGTTTTTGCATGAAAACTCATTCCTGGTGGAACTTCATAGCAAAGTACAAAGTTCGTTTTGGATGGATCAATTTAGTTGAAATAGACAGTTTTTGTATGAAAACTCATTCCTGGTGGAACTTCATAGCAAAGTACAAAGTTCGAATCGGATGGACGAATTAAGTTGAAATAGACAGTTTTTGCATGAAAACTCATTCCTGGTGGAACTTCATAGCAAAGTACAAAGTTCGTTTTGGATGGATCAATTTAGTTGAAATAGACAGTTTTTGCATGAAAACTCATTCCTGGTGGAACTTCATAGCAAAGTACAAAGTTCGTTTTGGATGGACAAAGTTAGTTGAAATAGACAGTTTTTGCATGAAAACTCATTCCTGGTGGAACTTCATAGCAAAGTACAAAGTTCGTTTTGGATGGATCAATTTAGTTGAAATAGACAGTTTTTGCATGAAAACTCATTCCTGGTGGAACTTCATAGCAAAGTACAAAGTTCGTTTTGGATGGACAAAGTTAGTTGAAATAGACAGTTTTTGCATGACAACTCATTCCTGGTGGAACTTCATAGCAAAGTACAAAGTTCGTTTTGGATGGACAAAGTTAGTTGAAATAGACAGTTTTTGCATGAAAACTCATTCCTGGTGGAACTTCATAGCAAAGTACAAAGTTCGAATCGGATGGACGAATTAAGTTGAAATAGACAGTTTTTGCATGAAAACTCATTCCTGGTGGAACTTCATAGCAAAGTACAAAGTTCGTTTTGGATGGATCAATTTAGTTGAAATAGACAGTTTTCGCATGAAAACTCATTCCTGGTGGAACTTCATAGCAAAGTACAAAGTTCGTTTTGGATGGACAAAGTTAGTTGAAATAGACAGTTTTTGCATGAAAACTCATTCCTGGTGGAACTTCATAGCAAAGTACAAAGTTCGTTTTGGATGGATCAATTTAGTTGTAATTAACAGTTTTTGTATGAAAACACACTTCTGGTGGAACTTCATAGCAAAGTACAAAGTTCGTTTTGGATGGACAAAGTTAGTTGAAATAGACAGTTTTTGCATGAAAACTCATTCCTGGTGGAACTTCATAGCAAAGTACAAAGTTCGTTTTGGATGGATCAATTTAGTTGAAATAGACAGTTTTTGCATGAAAACTCATTCCTGGTGGAACTTCATAGCAAAGTACAAAGTTCGTTTTGGATGGACAAAGTTAGTTGAAATAGACAGTTTTTCATGAAAACTCATTCCTGGTGGAACTTCATAGCAAAGTACAAAGTTCGTTTTGGATGGACAAAGTTAGTTGAAATAGACAGTTTTTGCATGAAAACTCATTCCTGGTGGAACTTCATAGCAAAGTACAAAGTTCGAATCGGATGGACGAATTAAGTTGAAATAGACAGTTTTTGCATGAAAACTCATTCCTGGTGGAACTTCATAGCAAAGTACAAAGTTCGTTTTGGATGGATCAATTTAGTTGAAATAGACAGTTTTTGCATGAAAACTCATTCCTGGTGGAACTTCATAGCAAAGTACAAAGTTCGTTTTGGATGGACAAAGTTAGTTGAAATAGACAGTTTTTGCATGAAAACTCATTCCTGGTGGAACTTCATAGCAAAGTACAAAGTTCGTTTTGGATGGATCAATTTAGTTGAAATAGACAGTTTTTGCATGACAACTCATTCCTGGTGGAACTTCATAGCAAAGTACAAAGTTCGTTTTGGATGGACAAAGTTAGTTGAAATAGACAGTTTTTCATGAAAACTCATTCCTGGTGGAACTTCATAGCAAAGTACAAAGTTCGTTTTGGATGGATCAATTTAGTTGAAATAGACAGTTTTTGCATGAAAACTCATTCCTGGTGGAACTTCATAGCAAAGTACAAAGTTCGTTTTGGATGGACAAAGTTAGTTGAAATAGACAGTTTTTGCATGAAAACTCATTCCTGGTGGAACTTCATAGCAAAGTACAAAGTTCGAATCGGATGGACGAATTAAGTTGAAATAGACAGTTTTTGCATGAAAACTCATTCCTGGTGGAACTTCATAGCAAAGTACAAAGTTCGTTTTGGATGGATCAATTTAGTTGAAATAGACAGTTTTTGCATGAAAACTCATTCCTGGTGGAACTTCATAGCAAAGTACAAAGTTCGTTTTGGATGGACAAAGTTAGTTGAAATAGACAGTTTTTGCATGAAAACTCATTCCTGGTGGAACTTCATAGCAAAGTACAAAGTTCGTTTTGGATGGACAAAGTTAGTTGAAATAGACAGTTTTTGCATGAAAACTCATTCCTGGTGGAACTTCATAGCAAAGTACAAAGTTCGTTTTGGATGGATCAATTTAGTTGAAATAGACAGTTTTCGCATGAAAACTCATTCCTGGTGGAACTTCATAGCAAAGTACAAAGTTCGTTTTGGATGGACAAAGTTAGTTGAAATAGACAGTTTTTGCATGAAAACTCATTCCTGGTGGAACTTCATAGCAAAGTACAAAGTTCGTTTTGGATGGATCAATTTAGTTGTAATTAACAGTTTTTGTATGAAAACACACTTCTGGTGGAACTTCATAGCAAAGTACAAAGTTCGTTTTGGATGGACAAAGTTAGTTGAAATAGACAGTTTTTGCATGACAACTCATTCCTGGTGGAACTTCATAGCAAAGTACAAAGTTCGTTTTGGATGGACAAAGTTAGTTGAAATAGACAGTTTTTCATGAAAACTCATTCCTGGTGGAACTTCATAGCAAAGTACAAAGTTCGTTTTGGATGGATCAATTTAGTTGAAATAGACAGTTTTTGCATGAAAACTCATTCCTGGTGGAACTTCATAGCAAAGTACAAAGTTCGTTTTGGATGGACAAAGTTAGTTGAAATAGACAGTTTTTGCATGAAAACTCATTCCTGGTGGAACTTCATAGCAAAGTACAAAGTTCGAATCGGATGGACGAATTAAGTTGAAATAGACAGTTTTTGCATGAAAACTCATTCCTGGTGGAACTTCATAGCAAAGTACAAAGTTCGTTTTGGATGGATCAATTTAGTTGAAATAGACAGTTTTTGCATGAAAACTCATTCCTGGTGGAACTTCATAGCAAAGTACAAAGTTCGTTTTGGATGGACAAAGTTAGTTGAAATAGACAGTTTTTGCATGACAACTCATTCCTGGTGGAACTTCATAGCAAAGTACAAAGTTCGTTTTGGATGGACAAAGTTAGTTGAAATAGACAGTTTTTGCATGAAAACTCATTCCTGGTGGAACTTCATTGCAAAGTACAAAGTTCGTTTTGGATGGATCAATTTAGTTGAAATAGACAGTTTTTGCATGAAAACTCATTCCTGGTGGAACTTCATAGCAAAGTACAAAGTTCGTTTTGGATGGACAAAGTTAGTTGAAATAGACAGTTTGTGCATGAAAACTCATTCCTGGTGGAACTTCATAGCAAAGTACAAAGTTCGAATCGGATGGACGAATTAAGTTGAAATAGACAGTTTTTGCATGAAAACTCATTCCTGGTGGAACTTCATAGCAAAGAACAAAGTTCGTTTTGGATGGATCAATTTAGTTGAAATAGCCAGTTTTTGCATGAAAACTCATTCCTGGTGGAACTTCATAGCAAAGTACAAAGTTCGAATCGGATGGACGAATTAAAATGAAATAGACAGTTTTTGCATGAAAACTCATTCCTTGTGGAACTTCATAGCAAAGTACAAAGTTCGTTTTGGATGGACAAAGTTAGTTGAAATAGACAGTTTTTGCATAAAAACTCATTCCTGGTGGAACTTCATAGCAAAGTACAAAGTTCGTTTTGGATGGACAAAGTTAGTTGAAATAGACAGTTTTTGCATGAAAACTCATTCCTGGTGGAACTTCATAGCAAAGTACAAAGTTCGTTTTGGATGGACAAAGTTAGTTGAAATAGACAGTTTTTGCATGAAAACTCATTCCTGGTGGAACTTCATAGCAAAGTACAAAGTTCGTTTTGGATGGACAAAGTTAGTTGAAATAGACAGTTTTTGCATGAAAACTCATTCCTGGTGGAACTTCATAGCAAAGTACAAAGTTCGTTTTGGATGGACAAAGTTAGTTGAAATAGACAGTTTTTGTATGAAAACTCATTCCTGGTGGAACTTCATAGCAAAGTACAAAGTTCGTTTTGGATGGATCAATTTAGTTGAAATAGACAGTTTTTGCATGAAAACTCATTCCTGGTGGAACTTCATAGCAAAGTACAAAGTTCGTTTTGGATGGACAAAGTTAGTTGAAATAGACAGTTTTTGCATGAAAACTCATTCCTGGTGGAACTTCATAACAAAGTACAAAGTTCGTTTTGGATGGACAAAGTTAGTTGAAATAGACAGTTTTTGCATGAAAACTCATTCCTGGTGGAACTTCATAGCAAAGTACAAAGTTCGTTTTGGATGGACAAAGTTAGTTGAAAACGACAGTTTTTGCATGAAAACTCATTCCTGGTGGAACTTCATAGCAAAGTACAAAGTTCGTTTTGGATGGATCAATTTAGTTGAAATAGACAGTTATTGCATGAAAACTCATTCCTGGTGGAACTTCATAGCAAAGTACAAAGTTCGTTTTGGATGGACAAAGTTAGTTGAAATAGACAGTTTTTGCATGAAAACTCATTCCTGGTGGAACTTCATAGCAAAGTACAAAGTTCGTTTTGGATGGATCAATTTAGTTGAAATAGACAGTTTTTGCATGAAAACTCATTCCTGGTGGAACTTCATAGTAAAGTACAAAGTTCGTTTTGGATGGATCAATTTAGTTGAAATAGACAGTTTTTGCATGAAAACTCATTCCTGGTGGAACTTCATAGCAAAGTACAAAGTTCGTTTTGGATGGACAAAGTTAGTTGAAATAGACAGTTTTTGCATGAAAACTCATTCCTGGTGGAACTTCATAGCAAAGTACAAAGTTCGTTTTGGATGGACAAAGTTAGTTGAAATAGACAGTTTTTGCATGAAAACTCATTCCTGGTGGAACTTCATAGCAAAGTACAAAGTTCGTTTTGGATGGACAAAGTTAGTTGAAATAGACAGTTTTTGCATGAAAACTCATTCCTGGTGGAACTTCATAGCAAAGTACAAAGTTCGTTTTGGATGGATCAATTTAGTTGAAATAGACAGTTTTTGCATGAAAACTCATTCCTGGTGGAACTTCATAGCAAAGTACAAAGTTCGTTTTGGATGGATCAATTTAGTTGAAATAGACAGTTATTGCAGGAAAACTCATTCCTGGTGGAACTTCATAGCAAAGTACAAAGTTCGTTTTGGATGGACAAAGTTAGTTGAAATAGACAGTTTTTGCATGAAAACTCATTCCTGGTGGAACTTCATAGCAAAGTACAAAGTTCGTTTTGGATGGATCAATTTAGTTGAAATAGACAGTTTTTGCATGAAAACTCATTCCTGGTGGAACTTCATAGCAAAGTACAAAGTTCGTTTTGGATGGACAAAGTTAGTTGAAATAGACAGTTTTTGCATGAAAACTCATTCCTGGTGGAACTTCATAGCAAAGTACAAAGTTCGTTTTGGATGGACAAAGTTAGTTGAAATAGACAGTTTTTGCATGAAAACTCATTCCTGGTGGAACTTCATAGCAAAGTACAAAGTTCGTTTTGGATGGACAAAGTTAGTTGAAATAGACAGTTTTTGCATGAAAACTCATTCCTGGTGGAACTTCATAGCAAAGTACAAAGTTCGTTTTGGATGGACAAAGTTAGTTGAAATAGACAGTTTTTGCATAAAAACTCATTCCTGGTGGAACTTCATAGCAAAGTACAAAGTTCGTTTTGGATGGATCAATTTAGTTGAAATAGACAGTTTTTGCATGAAAACTCATTCCTGGTGGAACTTCATAGCAAAGTACAAAGTTCGTTTTGGATGGACAAAGTTAGTTGAAATAGACAGTTTTTGCATGAAAACTCATTCCTGGTGGAACTTCATAGCAAAGTACAAAGTTCGTTTTGGATGGACAAAGTTAGTTGAAAACGACAGTTTTTGCATGAAAACTCATTCCTGGTGGAACTTCATAGCAAAGTACAAAGTTCGTTTTGGATGGATCAATTTAGTTGAAATAGACAGTTTTTGCATGAAAACTCATTCCTGGTGGAACTTCATAGCAAAGTACAAAGTTCGTTTTGGATGGACAAAGTTAGTTGAAATAGACAGTTTTTGCATGAAAACTCATTCCTGGTGGAACTTCATAGCAAAATACAAAGTTCGTTTTGGATGGACAAAGTTAGTTGAAATAGACAGTTTTTGCATGAAAACTCATTCCTGGTGGAACTTCATAGCAAAGTACAAAGTTCGTTTTGGATGGACAAAGTTAGTTGAAATAGACAGTTTTTGCATGAAAACTCAATCCTGGTGGAACTTCATAGTAAAGTACAAAGTTCGTTTTGGATGGACAAAGTTAGTTGAAATAGACAGTTTTTGCATGAAAACTCAATCCTGGTGGAACTTCATAGCAAAGTACAAAGTTCGTTTTGGATGGACGAATTAAGTTGAAATAGACAGTTTTTGTATGAAAACTCATTCCTGGTGGAACTTCATAGCAAAGTACAAAGTTCGAATCGGATGGACGAATTAAGTTGAAATAGACAGTTTTTGCATGAAAACTCATTCCTGGTGGAACTTCATAGCAAAGTACAAAGTTCGTTTTGGATGGACAAAGTTAGTTGAAATAGACAGTTTTTGCATGACAACTCATTCCTGGTGGAACTTCATAGCAAAGTACAAAGTTCGTTTTGGATGGACAAAGTTAGTTGAAATAGACAGTTTTTGCATGAAAACTCATTCCTGGTGGAACTTCATAGCAAAGTACAAAGTTCGTTTTGGATGGACAAAGTTAGTTGAAATAGACAGTTTTTGCATGAAAACTCATTCCTGGTGGAACTTCATAGCAAAGTACAAAGTTCGTTTTGGATGGACAAAGTTAGTTGAAATAGACAGTTTTTGCATGAAAACTCAATCCTGGTGGAACTTCATAGTAAAGTACAAAGTTCGAATCGGATGGACGAATTAAGTTGAAATAGACAGTTTTTGCATGAAAACTCATTCCTGGTGGAACTTCATAGCAAAGAACAAAGTTCGTTTTGGATGGATCAATTTAGTTGAAATAGCCAGTTTTTGCATGAAAACTCATTCCTGGTGGAACTTCATAGCAAAGTACAAAGTTCGAATCGGATGGACGAATTAAGTTTAAATAGACAGTTTTTGCATGAAAACTCATTCCTGGTGGAACTTCATAGCAAAGTACAAAGTTCGTTTTGGATGGACAAAGTTAGTTGAAATAGACAGTTTTTGCATAAAAACTCATTCCTGGTGGAACTTCATAGCAAAGTACAAAGTTCGTTTTGGATGGACAAAGTTAGTTGAAATAGACAGTTTTTGCATGAAAACTCATTCCTGGTGGAACTTCATAGCAAAGTACAAAGTTCGTTTTGGATGGATCAATTTAGTTGAAATAGACAGTTTTTGCATGAAAACTCATTCCTGGTGGAACTTCATAGCAAAGTACAAAGTTCGTTTTGGATGGACAAAGTTAGTTGAAATAGACAGTTTTTGCATGAAAACTCATTCCTGGTGGAACTTCATAGCAAAGTACAAAGTTCGTTTTGGATGGACAAAGTTAGTTGAAATAGACAGTTTTTGCATGAAAACTCATTCCTGGTGGAACTTCATAGCAAAGTACAAAGTTCGTTTTGGATGGACAAAGTTAGTTGAAATAGACAGTTTTTGCATGAAAACTCATTCCTGGTGGAACTTCATAGCAAAGTACAAAGTTCGTTTTGGATGGACAAAGTTAGTTGAAATAGACAGTTTTTGCATGAAAACTCATTCCTGGTGGAACTTCATAGCAAAGTACAAAGTTCGTTTTGGATGGACAAAGTTAGTTGAAATAGACAGTTTTTGCATGAAAACTCATTCCTGGTGGAACTTCATAGCAAAGTACAAAGTTCGTTTTGGATGGATCAATTTAGTTGAAATAGACAGTTTTTGCATGAAAACTCATTCCTGGTGGAACTTCATAGCAAAGTACAAAGTTCGTTTTGGATGGACAAAGTTAGTTGAAATAGACAGTTTTTGCATGAAAAGTCATTCCTGGTGGAACTTCATAGCAAAGTACAAAGTTCGTTTTGGATGGACAAAGTTAGTTGAAATAGACAGTTTTTGCATGAAAACTCATTCCTGGTGGAACTTCATAGCAAAGTACAAAGTTCGTTTTGGATGGATCAATTTAGTTGAAATAGACAGTTTTTGCATGAAAACTCATTCCTGGTGGAACTTCATAGCAAAGTACAAAGTTCGTTTTGGATGGACAAAGTTAGTTGAAATAGACAGTTTTTGCATGAAAACTCATTCCTGGTGGAACTTCATAGCAAAGTACAAAGTTCGTTTTGGATGGACAAAGTTAGTTGAAATAGACAGTTTTTGCATGAAAACTCATTCCTGGTGGAACTTCATAGCAAAGTACAAAGTTCGTTTTGGATGGATCAATTTAGTTGAAATAGACAGTTTTTGCATGAAAACTCATTCCTGGTGGAACTTCATAGCAAAGTACAAAGTTCGTTTTGGATGGACAAAGTTAGTTGAAATAGACAGTTTTTGCATGAAAACTCATTCCTGGTGGAACTTCATAGCAAAGTACAAAGTTCGTTTTGGATGGACAAAGTTAGTTGAAATAGACAGTTTTTGCATGAAAACTCATTCCTGGTGGAACTTCATAGCAAAGAACAAAGTTCGTTTTGGATGGATCAATTTAGTTGAAATAGACAGTTTTTGCATGAAAACTCATTCCTGGTGGAACTTCATAGCAAAGTACAAAGTTCGTTTTGGATGGACAAAGTTAGTTGAAATAGACAGTTTTTGCATGAAAACTCATTCCTGGTGGAACTTCATAGCAAAGTACAAAGTTCGTTTTGGATGGACAAAGTTAGTTGAAATAGACAGTTTTTGCATGAAAACTCATTCCTGGTGGAACTTCATAGCAAAGTACAAAGTTCGAATCAGATGGACGAATTAAGTTGAAATAGACAGTTTTTGCATGAAAACTCATTCCTGGTGGAACTTCATAGCAAAGTACAAAGTTCGTTTTGGATGGACAAAGTTAGTTGAAATAGACAGTTTTTGCATAAAAACTCATTCCTGGTGGAACTTCATAGCAAAGTACAAAGTTCGTTTTGGATGGACAAAGTTAGTTGAAATAGACAGTTTTTGCATGAAAACTCATTCCTGGTGGAACTTCATAGCAAAGTACAAAGTTCGTTTTGGATGGATCAATTTAGTTGAAATAGACAGTTTTTGCATGAAAACTCATTCCTGGTGGAACTTCATAGTAAACTACAAAGTTCGTTTTGGATGGACAAAGTTAGTTGAAATAGACAGTTTTTGCATGAAAACTCATTCCTGGTGGAACTTCATAGCAAAGTACAAAGTTCGTTTTGGATGGACAAATTTAGTTGAAATAGACAGTTTTTGCATAAAAACTCGTTCCTGGTGGAACTTCATAGCAAAGTACAAAGTTCGTTTTGGATGGACAAAGTTAGTTGAAATAGACAGTTTTTGCATGAAAACTCATTCCTGGTGGAACTTCATAGCAAAGTACAAAGTTCGTTTTGGATGGATCAATTTAGTTGAAATAGACAGTTTTTGCATGAAAACTCATTCCTGGTGGAACTTCATAGCAAAGTACAAAGTTCGTTTTGGATGGACAAAGTTAGTTGAAATAGACAGTTTTTGCATGAAAACTCATTCCTGGTGGAACTTCATAGCAAAGTACAAAGTTCGTTTTGGATGGACAAAGTTAGTTGAAATAGACAGTTTTTGCATAAAAACTCATTCCTGGTGGAACTTCATAGCAAAGTACAAAGTTCGTTTTGGATGGATCAATTTAGTTGAAATAGACAGTTTTTGCATGAAAACTCATTCCTGGTGGAACTTCATAGCAAAGTACAAAGTTCGTTTTGGATGGACAAAGTTAGTTGAAATAGACAGTTTTTGCATGAAAACTCATTCCTGGTGGAACTTCATAGCAAAGTACAAAGTTCGTTTTGGATGGACAAAGTTAGTTGAAATAGACAGTTTTTGCATGAAAACTCATTCCTGGTGGAACTTCATAGCAAAGTACAAAGTTCGTTTTGGATGGACAAAGTTAGTTGAAATAGACAGTTTTTGCATGAAAACTCAATCCTGGTGGAACTTCATAGTAAAGTACAAAGTTCGTTTTGGATGGACAAAGTTAGTTGAAATAGACAGTTTTTGCATGAAAACTCATTCCTGGTGGAACTTCATAGCAAAGTACAAAGTTCGTTTTGGATGGACAAAGTTAGTTGAAATAGACAGTTTTTGCATAAAAACTCATTCCTGGTGGAACTTCATAGCAAAGTACAAAGTTCGTTTTGGATGGATCAATTTAGTTGAAATAGACAGTTTTTGCATGAAAACTCATTCCTGGTGGAACTTCATAGCAAAGTACAAAGTTCGTTTTGGATGGACAAAGTTAGTTGAAATAGACAGTTTTTGCATGAAAACTCAATCCTGGTGGAACTTCATAGTAAAGTACAAAGTTCGTTTTGGATGGACAAAGTTAGTTGAAATAGACAGTTTTTGCATAAAAACTCATTCCTGGTGGAACTTCATAGCAAAGTACAAAGTTCGTTTTGGATGGATCAATTTAGTTGAAATAGACAGTTTTTGCATGAAAACTCATTCCTGGTGGAACTTCATAGCAAAGTACAAAGTTCGTTTTGGATGGACAAAGTTAGTTGAAATAGACAGTTTTTGCATGAAAACTCATTCCTGGTGGAACTTCATAGCAAAGTACAAAGTTCGTTTTGGATGGACAAAGTTAGTTGAAATAGACAGTTTTTGCATGAAAACTCATTCCTGGTGGAACTTCATAGCAAAGTACAAAGTTCGTTTTGGATGGACAAAGTTAGTTGAAATAGACAGTTTTTGCATGAAAACTCATTCCTGGTGGAACTTCATAGCAAAGTACAAAGTTCGTTTTGGATGGACAAAGTTAGTTGAAATAGACAGTTTTTGCATGAAAACTCATTCCTGGTGGAACTTCATAGCAAAGTACAAAGTTCGTTTTGGATGGACAAAGTTAGTTGAAATAGACAGTTTTTGCATGAAAACTCAATCCTGGTGGAACTTCATAGTAAAGTACAAAGTTCGTTTTGGATGGACAAAGTTAGTTGAAATAGACAGTTTTTGCATAAAAACTCATTCCTGGTGGAACTTCATAGCAAAGTACAAAGTTCGTTTTGGATGGATCAATTTAGTTGAAATAGACAGTTTTTGCATGAAAACTCATTCCTGGTGGAACTTCATAGCAAAGTACAAAGTTCGTTTTGGATGGACAAAGTTAGTTGAAATAGACAGTTTTTGCATGAAAACTCATTCCTGGTGGAACTTCATAGCAAAGTACAAAGTTCGTTTTGGATGGACAAAGTTAGTTGAAATAGACAGTTTTTGCATGAAAACTCATTCCTGGTGGAACTTCATAGCAAAGTACAAAGTTCGTTTTGGATGGACAAAGTTAGTTGAAATAGACAGTTTTTGCATGAAAACTCAATCCTGGTGGAACTTCATAGTAAAGTACAAAGTTCGTTTTGGATGGACAAAGTTAGTTGAAATAGACAGTTTTTGCATGAAAACTCAATCCTGGTGGAACTTCATAGCAAAGTACAAAGTTCGTTTTGGATGGACGAATTAAGTTGAAATAGACAGTTTTTGCATGAAAACTCATTCCTGGTGGAACTTCATAGCAAAGTACAAAGTTCGTTTTGGATGGACAAAGTTAGTTGAAATAGACAGTTTTTGCATGACAACTCATTCCTGGTGGAACTTCATAGCAAAGTACAAAGTTCGTTTTGGATGGACAAAGTTAGTTGAAATAGACAGTTTTTGCATGAAAACTCATTCCTGGTGGAACTTCATAGCAAAGTACAAAGTTCGTTTTGGATGGACAAAGTTAGTTGAAATAGACAGTTTTTGCATGAAAACTCATTCCTGGTGGAACTTCATAGCAAAGTACAAAGTTCGTTTTGGATGGACAAAGTTAGTTGAAATAGACAGTTTTTGCATGAAAACTCAATCCTGGTGGAACTTCATAGTAAAGTACAAAGTTCGAATCGGATGGACGAATTAAGTTGAAATAGACAGTTTTTGCATGAAAACTCATTCCTGGTGGAACTTCATAGCAAAGAACAAAGTTCGTTTTGGATGGATCAATTTAGTTGAAATAGCCAGTTTTTGCATGAAAACTCATTCCTGGTGGAACTTCATAGCAAAGTACAAAGTTCGAATCGGATGGACGAATTAAGTTGAAATAGACAGTTTTTGCATGAAAACTCATTCCTGGTGGAACTTCATAGCAAAGTACAAAGTTCGTTTTGGATGGACAAAGTTAGTTGAAATAGACAGTTTTTGCATAAAAACTCATTCCTGGTGGAACTTCATAGCAAAGTACAAAGTTCGTTTTGGATGGACAAAGTTAGTTGAAATAGACAGTTTTTGCATGAAAACTCATTCCTGGTGGAACTTCATAGCAAAGTACAAAGTTCGTTTTGGATGGATCAATTTAGTTGAAATAGACAGTTTTTGCATGAAAACTCATTCCTGGTGGAACTTCATAGCAAAGTACAAAGTTCGTTTTGGATGGACAAAGTTAGTTGAAATAGACAGTTTTTGCATGAAAACTCATTCCTGGTGGAACTTCATAGCAAAGTACAAAGTTCGTTTTGGATGGACAAAGTTAGTTGAAATAGACAGTTTTTGCATGAAAACTCATTCCTGGTGGAACTTCATAGCAAAGTACAAAGTTCGTTTTGGATGGACAAAGTTAGTTGAAATAGACAGTTTTTGCATGAAAACTCATTCCTGGTGGAACTTCATAGCAAAGTACAAAGTTCGTTTTGGATGGACAAAGTTAGTTGAAATAGACAGTTTTTGCATGAAAACTCATTCCTGGTGGAACTTCATAGCAAAGTACAAAGTTCGTTTTGGATGGACAAAGTTAGTTGAAATAGACAGTTTTTGCATGAAAACTCATTCCTGGTGGAACTTCATAGCAAAGTACAAAGTTCGTTTTGGATGGATCAATTTAGTTGAAATAGACAGTTTTTGCATGAAAACTCATTCCTGGTGGAACTTCATAGCAAAGTACAAAGTTCGTTTTGGATGGACAAAGTTAGTTGAAATAGACAGTTTTTGCATGAAAAGTCATTCCTGGTGGAACTTCATAGCAAAGTACAAAGTTCGTTTTGGATGGACAAAGTTAGTTGAAATAGACAGTTTTTGCATGAAAACTCATTCCTGGTGGAACTTCATAGCAAAGTACAAAGTTCGTTTTGGATGGATCAATTTAGTTGAAATAGACAGTTTTTGCATGAAAACTCATTCCTGGTGGAACTTCATAGCAAAGTACAAAGTTCGTTTTGGATGGACAAAGTTAGTTGAAATAGACAGTTTTTGCATGAAAACTCATTCCTGGTGGAACTTCATAGCAAAGTACAAAGTTCGTTTTGGATGGACAAAGTTAGTTGAAATAGACAGTTTTTGCATGAAAACTCATTCCTGGTGGAACTTCATAGCAAAGTACAAAGTTCGTTTTGGATGGATCAATTTAGTTGAAATAGACAGTTTTTGCATGAAAACTCATTCCTGGTGGAACTTCATAGCAAAGAACAAAGTTCGTTTTGGATGGATCAATTTAGTTGAAATAGACAGTTTTTGCATGAAAACTCATTCCTGGTGGAACTTCATAGCAAAGTACAAAGTTCGTTTTGGATGGACAAAGTTAGTTGAAATAGACAGTTTTTGCATGAAAACTCATTCCTGGTGGAACTTCATAGCAAAGTACAAAGTTCGTTTTGGATGGACAAAGTTAGTTGAAATAGACAGTTTTTGCATGAAAACTCATTCCTGGTGGAACTTCATAGCAAAGAACAAAGTTCGTTTTGGATGGATCAATTTAGTTGAAATAGACAGTTTTTGCATGAAAACTCATTCCTGGTGGAACTTCATAGCAAAGTACAAAGTTCGTTTTGGATGGATCAATTTAGTTGAAATAGACAGTTTTTGCATGAAAACTCATTCCTGGTGGAACTTCATAGCAAAGTACAAAGTTCGTTTTGGATGGACAAAGTTAGTTGAAATAGACAGTTCTTGCATGAAAACTCATTCCTGGTGGAACTTCATAGCAAAGTACAAAGTTCGTTTTGGATGGATCAATTTAGTAGAAATAGACAGTTTTTGCATGAAAACTCATTCCTGGTGGAACTTCATAGCAAAGTACAAAGTTCGTTTTGGATGGACAAAGTTAGTTGAAATAGACAGTTTTTGCATGAAAACTCATTCCTGGTGGAACTTCATAGCAAAGTACAAAGTTCGTTTTGGATGGACAAAGTTAGTTGAAATAGACAGTTTTTGCATAAAAACTCATTCCTGGTGGAACTTCATAGCAAAGTACAAAGTTCGTTTTGGATGGACGAATTAAGTTGAAATAGACAGTTTTTGCATGAAAACTCATTCCTGGTGGAACTTCATAGCAAAGTACAAAGTTCGTTTTGGATGGATCAATTTAGTTGAAATAGACAGTTTTTGCATAAAAACTCATTCCTGGTGGAACTTCATAGCAAAGTACAAAGTTCGTTTTGGATGGACAAAGTTAGTTGAAATAGACAGTTTTTGCATGAAAACTCATTCCTGGTGGAACTTCATAGCAAAGTACAAAGTTCGTTTTGGATGGACAAAGTTAGTTGAAAAAGACAGTTTTTGCATGAAAACTCATTCCTGGTGGAACTTCATAGCAAAGTACAAAGTTCGTTTTGGATGGACAAAGTTAGTTGAAATAGACAGTTTTTGCATGAAAACTCATTCCTGGTGGAACTTCATAGCAAAGTACAAAGTTCGTTTTGGATGGATCAATTTAGTTGAAATAGACAGTTTTTGCATGAAAACTCATTCCTGGTGGAACTTCATAGCAAAGTACAAAGTTCGTTTTGGATGGACAAAGTTAGTTGAAATAGACAGTTTTTGCATGAAAACTCATTCCTGGTGGAACTTCATAGCAAAGTACAAAGTTCGTTTTGGATGGATCAATTTAGTTGAAATAGACAGTTTTTGCATGAAAACTCATTCCTGGTGGAACTTCATAGCAAAGTACAAAGTTCGTTTTGGATGGACAAAGTTAGTTGAAATAGACAGTTTTTGCATGAAAACTCATTCCTGGTGGAACTTCATAGCAAAGTACAAAGTTCGTTTTAGATGGACGAATTAAGTTGAAATAGACAGTTTTTGCATGAAAACTCATTCCTGGTGGAACTTCATAGCAAAGTACAAAGTTCGTTTTGGATGGATCAATTTAGTTGAAATAGACAGTTTTTGCATAAAAACTCATTCCTGGTGGAACTTCATAGCAAAGTACAAAGTTCGTTTTGGATGGACAAAGTTAGTTGAAATAGACAGTTTTTGCATGAAAACTCATTCCTGGTGGAACTTCATAGCAAAGTACAAAGTTCGTTTTGGATGGACAAAGTTAGTTGAAAAAGACAGTTTTTGCATGAAAACTCATTCCTGGTGGAACTTCATAGCAAAGTACAAAGTTCGTTTTGGATGGACAAAGTTAGTTGAAATAGACAGTTTTTGCATGAAAACTCATTCCTGGTGGAACTTCATAGCAAAGTACAAAGTTCGTTTTGGATGGATCAATTTAGTTGAAATAGACAGTTTTTGCATGAAAACTCATTCCTGGTGGAACTTCATAGCAAAGTACAAAGTTCGTTTTGGATGGACAAAGTTAGTTGAAATAGACAGTTTTTGCATGAAAACTCATTCCTGGTGGAACTTCATAGCAAAGTACAAAGTTCGTTTTGGATGGACAAAGTTAGTTGAAATAGATAATTTTTGCATGAAAACTCATTCCTGGTGGAACTTCATAGCAAAGTACAAAGTTCGTTTTGGATGGACAAAGTTAGTTGAAATAGACAGTTTTTGCATGAAAACTCATTCCTGGTGGAACTTCATAGCAAAGTACAAAGTTCGTTTTGGATGGATCAATTTAGTTGAAATAGACAGTTTTTGCATGAAAACTCATTCCTGGTGGAACTTCATAGCAAAGTACAAAGTTCGTTTTGGATGGACAAAGTTAGTTGAAATAGACAGTTTTTGCATGAAAACTCATTCCTGGTGGAACTTCATAGCAAAGTACAAAGTTCGTTTTGGATGGACAAAGTTAGTTGAAAAAGACAGTTTTTGCATGAAAACTCATTCCTGGTGGAACTTCATAGCAAAGTACAAAGTTCGTTTTGGATGGACAAAGTTAGTTGAAATAGACAGTTTTTGCATGAAAACTCATTCCTGGTGGAACTTCATAGCAAAGTACAAAGTTCGTTTTGGATGGATCAATTTAGTTGAAATAGACAGTTTTTGCATGAAAACTCATTCCTGGTGGAACTTCATAGCAAAGTACAAAGTTCGTTTTGGATGGATCAATTTAGTTGAAATAGACAGTTTTTGCATAAAAACTCATTCCTGGTGGAACTTCATAGCAAAGTACAAAGTTCGTTTTGGATGGACAAAGTTAGTTGAAATAGACAGTTTTTGCATGAAAACTCATTCCTGGTGGAACTTCATAGCAAAGTACAAAGTTCGTTTTGGATGGACAAAGTTAGTTGAAAAAGACAGTTTTTGCATGAAAACTCATTCCTGGTGGAACTTCATAGCAAAGTACAAAGTTCGTTTTGGATGGACAAAGTTAGTTGAAATAGACAGTTTTTGCATGAAAACTCATTCCTGGTGGAACTTCATAGCAAAGTACAAAGTTCGTTTTGGATGGATCAATTTAGTTGAAATAGACAGTTTTTGCATGAAAACTCATTCCTGGTGGAACTTCATAGCAAAGTACAAAGTTCGTTTTGGATGGACAAAGTTAGTTGAAATAGACAGTTTTTGCATGAAAACTCATTCCTGGTGGAACTTCATAGCAAAGAACAAAGTTCGTTTTGGATGGATCAATTTAGTTGAAATAGACAGTTTTTGCATGAAAACTCATTCCTGGTGGAACTTCATAGCAAAGTACAAAGTTCGTTTTGGATGGAGAAAGTTAGTTGAAATAGACAGTTCTTGCATGAAAACTCATTCCTGGTGGAACTTCATAGCAAAGTACAAAGTTCGTATCGGATGGATCAATTTAGTAGAAATAGACAGTTTTTGCATGAAAACTCATTCCTGGTGGAACTTCATAGCAAAGTACAAAGTTCGTTTTGGATGGACAAAGTTAGTTGAAATAGACAGTTTTTGCATAAAAACTCATTCCTGGTGGAACTTCATAGCAAAGTACAAAGTTCGTTTTGGATGGACAAAGTTAGTTGAAATAGACAGTTTTTGCATGAAAACTCATTCCTGGTGGAACTTCATAGCAAAGTACAAAGTTCGTTTTGGATGGACAAAGTTAGTTGAAATAGACAGTTTTTGCATGAAAACTCATTCCTGGTGGAACTTCATAGCAAAGTACAAAGTTCGTTTTGGATGGACAAAGTTAGTTGAAATAGACAGTTTTTGCATGAAAACTCATTCCTGGTGGAACTTCATAGCAAAGTACAAAGTTCGTTTTGGATGGATCAATTTAGTTGAAATAGACAGTTTTTGCATGAAAACTCATTCCTGGTGGAACTTCATAGCAAAGTACAAAGTTCGTTTTGGATGGACAAAGTTAGTTGAAATAGACAGTTTTTGCATGAAAACTCATTCCTGGTGGAACTTCATAGCAAAGTACAAAGTTCGTTTTGGATGGACAAAGTTAGTTAAAATAGACAGTTCTTGCATGAAAACTCATTCCTGGTGGAACTTCATAGCAAAGTACAAAGTTCGTTTTGGATGGATCAATTTAGTAGAAATAGACAGTTTTTGCATGAAAACTCATTCCTGGTGGAACTTCATAGCAAAGTACAAAGTTCGTTTTGGATGGACAAAGTTAGTTGAAATAGACAGTTTTTGCATGAAAACTCATTCCTGGTGGAACTTCATAGCAAAGTACAAAGTTCGTTTTGGATGGACAAAGTTAGTTGAAATAGACAGTTTTTGCATGAAAACTCATTCCTGGTGGAACTTCATAGCAAAGTACAAAGTTCGTTTTGGATGGACAAAGTTAGTTGAAATAGACAGTTCTTGCATGAAAACTCATTCCTGGTGGAACTTCATAGCAAAGTACAAAGTTCGTTTTGGATGGATCAATTTAGTAGAAATAGACAGTTTTTGCATGAAAACTCATTCCTGGTGGAACTTCATAGCAAAGTACAAAGTTCGTTTTGGATGGACAAAGTTAGTTGAAATAGACAGTTTTTGCATGAAAACTCATTTCTGGTGGAACTTCATAGCAAAGTACAAAGTTCGTTTTGGATGGACAAAGTTAGTTGAAATAGACAGTTTTTGCATGAAAACTCATTCCTGGTGGAACTTCATAGCAAAGTACAAAGTTCGTTTTGGATGGACAAAGTTAGTTGAAATAGACAGTTTTTGCATGAAAACTCATTCCTGGTGGAACTTCATAGCAAAGAACAAAGTTCGTTTTGGATGGATCAATTTAGTTGAAATAGACAGTTTTTGCATGAAAACTCATTCCTGGTGGAACTTCATAGCAAAGAACAAAGTTCGTTTTGGATGGATCAATTTAGTTGAAATAGACAGTTTTTGCATGAAAACTCATTCCTGGTGGAACTTCATAGCAAAGTACAAAGTTCGTTTTGGATGGATCAATTTAGTTGAAATAGACAGTTTTTGCATGAAAACTCATTCCTGGTGGAACTTCATAGCAAAGTACAAAGTTCGTTTTGGATGGATCAATTTAGTTGAAATAGACAGTTTTTGCATGAAAACTCATTCCTGGTGGAACTTCATAGCAAAGTACAAAGTTCGTTTTGGATGGACAAAGTTAGTTGAAATAGACAGTTTTTGCATAAAAACTCATTCCTGGTGGAACTTCATAGCAAAGTACAAAGTTCGTTTTGGATGGACAAAGTTAGTTGAAATAGACAGTTTTTGCATAAAAACTCATTCCTGGTGGAACTTCATAGCAAAGTACAAAGTTCGTTTTGGATGGACAAAGTTAGTTGAAATAGACAGTTTTTGCATGAAAACTCATTCCTGGTGGAACTTCATAGCAAAGAACAAAGTTCGTTTTGGATGGACAAAGTTAGTTGAAATAGACAGTTTTTGCATAAAAACTCATTCCTGGTGGAACTTCATAGCAAAGAACAAAGTTCGTTTTGGATGGACAAAGTTAGTTGAAATAGACAGTTTTTGCATGAAAACTCATTCCTGGTGGAACTTCATAGCAAAGTACAAAGTTCGTTTTGGATGGATCAATTTAGTTGAAATAGACAGTTTTTGCATGAAAACTCATTCCTGGTGGAACTTCATAGCAAAGAACAAAGTTCATTTTGGATGGACAAAGTTAGTTGAAATAGACAGTTTTTGCATAAAAACTCATTCCTGGTGGAACTTCATAGCAAAGTACAAAGTTCGTTTTGGATGGACAAAGTTAGTTGAAATAGACAGTTTTTGCATGAAAACTCATTCCTGGTGGAACTTCATAGCAAAGTACAAAGTTCGTTTTGGATGGATCAATTTAGTTGAAATAGACAGTTTTTGCATAAAAACTCATTCCTGGTGGAACTTCATAGCAAAGTACAAAGTTCGTTTTGGATGGACAAAATTAGTTGAAATAGACAGTTTTTGCATGAAAACTCATTCCTGGTGGAACTTCATAGCAAAGTACAAAGTTCGTATCGGATGGACGAATTTAGTTGAAATAGACAGTTTTTGCATGAAAACTCATTCCTGGTGGAACTTCATAGCAAAGTACAAAGTTCGTTTTGGATGGATCAATTTAGTTGAAATAGACAGTTTTTGCATGAAAACTCATTCCTGGTGGAACTTCATAGCAAAGTACAAAGTTCGTATCGGATGGACGAATTTAGTTGAAATAGACAGTTTTTGCATGAAAACTCATTCCTGGTGGAACTTCATAGCAAAGAACAAAGTTCGTTTTGGATGGACAAAGTTAGTTGAAATAGACAGTTTTTGCATGAAAACTCATTCCTGGTGGAACTTCATAGCAAAGTACAAAGTTCGTTTTGGATGGACAAAGTTAGTTGAAATAGACAGTTCTTGCATGAAAACTCATTCCTGGTGGAACTTCATAGCAAAGTACAAAGTTCGTTTTGGATGGATCAATTTAGTTGAAATAGACAGTTTTTGCATGAAAACTCATTCCTGGTGGAACTTCATAGCAAAGTACAAAGTTCGTTTTGGATGGATCAATTTAGTTGAAATAGACAGTTCTTGCATGAAAACTCATTCCTGGTGGAACTTCATAGCAAAGTACAAAGTTCGTTTTGGATGGATCAATTTAGTTGAAATAGACAGTTCTTGCATGAAAACTCATTCCTGGTGGAACTTCATAGCAAAGTACAAAGTTCGTATCGGATGGACAAAGTTAGTTGAAATAGACAGTTTTTGCATGAAAACTCATTCCTGGTGGAACTTCATAGCAAAGTACAAAGTTCGTTTTGGATGGACAAAATTAGTTGAAATAGACAGTTTTTGCATGAAAACTCATTCCTGGTGGAACTTCATAGCAAAGTACAAAGTTCGTTTTGGATGGACAAAGTTAGTTGAAATAGACAGTTCTTGCATGAAAACTCATTCCTGGTGGAACTTCATAGCAAAGTACAAAGTTCGTTTTGGATGGATCAATTTAGTTGAAATAGACAGTTTTTGCATGAAAACTCATTCCTGGTGGAACTTCATAGCAAAGTACAAAGTTCGTATCGGTTGGACGAATTTAGTTGAAATAGACAGTTTTTGCATGAAAACTCATTCCTGGTGGAACTTCATAGCAAAGAACAAAGTTCGTTTTGGATGGACAAAGTTAGTTGAAATAGACAGTTTTTGCATGAAAACTCATTCCTGGTGGAACTTCATAGCAAAGTACAAAGTTCGTTTTGGATGGATCAATTTAGTTGAAATAGACAGTTTTTGCATGAAAACTCTTTCCTGGTGGAACTTCATAGCAAAGAACAAAGTTCGTTTTGGATGGACAAAGTTAGTTGAAATAGACAGTTCTTGCATGAAAACTCATTCCTGGTGGAACTTCATAGCAAAGTACAAAGTTCGTTTTGGATGGACAAAGTTAGTTGAAATAGACAGTTTTTGCATGAAAACTCATTCCTGGTGGAACTTCATAGCAAAGTACAAAGTTCGTTTTGGATGGACAAAGTTAGTTGAAATAGACAGTTCTTGCATGAAAACTCATTCCTGGTGGAACTTCATAGCAAAGTACAAAGTTCGTTTTGGATGGATCAATTTAGTTGAAATAGACAGTTTTTGCATGAAAACTCATTCCTGGTGGAACTTCATAGCAAAGTACAAAGTTCGTATCGGATGGACGAATTTAGTTGAAATAGACAGTTTTTGCATGAAAACTCATTCCTGGTGGAACTTCATAGCAAAGAACAAAGTTCGTTTTGGATGGACAAAGTTAGTTGAAATAGACAGTTTTTGCATGAAAACTCATTCCTGGTGGAACTTCATAGCAAAGTACAAAGTTCGTTTTGGATGGACAAAGTTAGTTGAAATAGACAGTTCTTGCATGAAAACTCATTCCTGGTGGAACTTCATAGCAAAGTACAAAGTTCGTTTTGGATGGATCAATTTAGTTGAAATAGACAGTTTTTGCATGAAAACTCATTCCTGGTGGAACTTCATAGCAAAGAACAAAGTTCGTTTTGGATGGACAAAGTTAGTTGAAATAGACAGTTCTTGCATGAAAACTCATTCCTGGTGGAACTTCATAGCAAAGTACAAAGTTCGTTTTGGATGGATCAATTTAGTTGAAAAAGACAGTTCTTGCATGAAAACTCATTCCTGGTGGAACTTCATAGCAAAGTACAAAGTTCGTATCGGATGGACAAAGTTAGTTGAAATAGACAGTTTTTGCATGAAAACTCATTCCTGGTGGAACTTCATAGCAAAGTACAAAGTTCGTTTTGGATGGACAAAATTAGTTGAAATAGACAGTTTTTGCATGAAAACTCATTCCTGGTGGAACTTCATAGCAAAGTACAAAGTTCGTTTTGGATGGACAAAGTTAGTTGAAATAGACAGTTCTTGCATGAAAACTCATTCCTGGTGGAACTTCATAGCAAAGTACAAAGTTCGTTTTGGATGGATCAATTTAGTTGAAATAGACAGTTTTTGCATGAAAACTCATTCCTGGTGGAACTTCATAGCAAAGTACAAAGTTCGTATCGGATGGACGAATTTAGTTGAAATAGACAGTTTTTGCATGAAAACTCATTCCTGGTGGAACTTCATAGCAAAGAACAAAGTTCGTTTTGGATGGACAAAGTTAGTTGAAATAGACAGTTTTTGCATGAAAACTCATTCCTGGTGGAACTTCATAGCAAAGTAAAAAGTTCGTTTTGGATGGATCAATTTAGTTGAAATAGACAGTTTTTGCATGAAAACTCTTTCCTGGTGGAACTTCATAGCAAAGTACAAAGTTCGTTTTGGATGGACAAAGTTAGTTGAAATAGACAGTTTTTGCATAAAAACTCATTCCTGGTGGAACTTCATAGCAAAGTACAAAGTTCGTTTTGGATGGACAAAGTTAGTTGAAATAGACAGTTTTTGCATGAAAACTCATTCCTGGTGGAACTTCATAGCAAAGTACAAAGTTCGTATCGGATGGACGAATTTAGTTGAATTGGACAGTTTTTGCATGAAAACTCATTCCTGGTGGAACTTCATAGCAAAGAACAAAGTTCGTTTTGGATGGACAAAGTTAGTTGAAATAGACAGTTTTTGCATGAAAACTCATTCCTGGTGGAACTTCATAGCAAAGTACAAAGTTCGTTTTGGATGGATCAATTTAGTTGAAATAGACAGTTTTTGCATAAAAACTCATTCCTGGTGGAACTTCATAGCAAAGTACAAAGTTCGTTTTAGATGGACAAAGTTAGTTGAAATAGACAGTTTTTGCATGAAAACTCATTCCTGGTGGAACTTCATAGCAAAGTACAAAGTTCGTTTTGGATGGATCAATTTAGTTGAAATAGACAGTTTTTGCATGTAAACTCATTCCTGGTGGAACTTCAAAGCAAAGAACAAAGTTCGTATCGGATGCACCAATTTAGTTGAAATAGACAGTTTTTGCATGAAAACTCATTCCTGGTGGAACTTCATAGCAAAGTACAAAGTTCGTATCGGATGCACCAATTTAGTTGAAATAGACAGTTCTTGCATGAAAACTCATTCCTGGTGGAACTTCATAGCAAAGTACAAAGTTCGTTTTGGATGGATCAATTTAGTTAAAATAGACAGTTTTTGCATGAAAACTCATTCCTGGTGGAACTTCATAGCAAAGTACAAAGTTCGTTTTGGATGGACAAAGTTAGTTGAAATAGACAGTTTTTGCATGAAAACTCATTCCTGGTGGAACTTCATAGCAAAGTACAAAGTTCGTTTTGGATGGATCAATTTAGTTGAAATAGACAGTTCTTGCATGAAAACTCATTCCTGGTGGAACTTCATAGCAAAGTACAAAATTCGTTTTAGATGGACAAAGTTAGTTGAAATAGTCAGTTTTTGCATAAAAACTCATTCCTGGTGGAACTTCATAGCAAAGTACAAAGTTCGTTTTGGATGGATCAATTTAGTTAAAATAGACAGTTTTTGCATGAAAACTCATTCCTGGTGGAACTTCATAGCAAAGTACAAAGTTCGTTTTGGATGGACAAAGTTAGTTGAAATAGACAGTTTTTGCATAAAAACTCATTCCTGGTGGAACTTCATAGCAAAGTACAAAGTTCGTTTTGGATGGATCAATTTAGTTGAAATAGACAGTTTTTGCATGAAAACTCATTCCTGGTGGAACTTCATAGCAAAGTACAAAGTTCGTTTTGGATGGACAAAGTTAGTTGAAATAGACAGTTTTTGCATAAAAACTCATTCCTGGTGGAACTTCATAGCAAAGTACAAAGTTCGTTTTGGATGGATCAATTTAGTTAAAATAGACAGTTTTTGCATGAAAACTCATTCCTGGTGGAACTTCATAGCAAAGTACAAAGTTCGTTTTGGATGGACAAAGTTAGTTGAAATAGACAGTTTTTGCATAAAAACTCATTCCTGGTGGAACTTCATAGCAAAGTACAAAGTTCGTTTTGGATGGATCAATTTAGTTGAAATAGACAGTTTTTGCATGAAAACTCATTCCTGGTGGAACTTCATAGCAAAGTACAAAGTTCGTTTTGGATGGACAAAGTTAGTTGAAATAGTCAGTTTTTGCATAAAAACTCATTCCTGGTGGAACTTCATAGCAAAGTACAAAGTTCGTTTTGGATGGACAAAGTTAGTTGAAATAGACAGTTCTTGCATGAAAACTCATTCCTGGTGGAACTTCATAGCAAAGTACAAAGTTCGTTTTGGATGGACAAAATTAGTTGAAATAGACAGTTTTTGCATGAAAACTCATTCCTGGTGGAACTTCATAGCAAAGTACAAAGTTCGTTTTGGATGGACAAAGTTAGTTGAAATAGACAGTTCTTGCATGAAAACTCATTCCTGGTAGAACTTCATAGCAAAATACAAAGTTCGTTTTGGATGGATCAATTTAGTTGAAATAGACAGTTCTTGCATGAAAACTCATTCCTGGTAGAACTTCATAGCAAAGTACAAAATTCGTTTTAGATGGACAAAGTTAGTTGAAATAGACAGTTTTTGCATGAAAACTCATTCCTGGTGGAACTTCATAGCAAAGTACAAAGTTCGTTTTGGATGGACAAAGTTAGTTGAAATAGTCAGTTTTTGCATAAAAACTCATTCCTGGTGGAACTTCATAGCAAAGTACAAAGTTCGTTTTGGATGGACAAAGTTAGTTGAAATAGACAGTTCTTGCATGAAAACTCATTCCTTGTGGAACTTCATAGCAAAGTACAAAGTTCGTTTTGGATGGACAAAATTAGTTGAAATAGACAGTTTTTGCATGAAAACTCATTCCTGGTGGAACTTCATAGCAAAGTACAAAGTTCGTTTTGGATGGACAAAGTTAGTTGAAATAGACAGTTCTTGCATGAAAACTCATTCCTGGTGGAACTTCATAGCAAAGTACAAAGTTCGTTTTGGATGGATCAATTTAGTTGAAATAGACAGTTTTTGCATGAAAACTCATTCCTGGTGGAACTTCATAGCAAAGTACAAAGTTCGTTTTGGATGGACAAAGTTAGTTGAAATAGACAGTTTTTGCATAAAAACTCATTCCTGGTGGAACTTCATAGCAAAGTACAAAGTTCGTTTTGGATGGACAAAATTAGTTGAAATAGACAGTTTTTGCATGAAAACTCATTCCTGGTAGAACTTCATAGCAAAATACAAAGTTCGTTTTGGATGGATCAATTTAGTTGAAATAGACAGTTCTTGCATGAAAACTCATTCCTGGTAGAACTTCATAGCAAAGTACAAAATTCGTTTTAGATGGACAAAGTTAGTTGAAATAGACAGTTTTTGCATGAAAACTCATTCTTGGTGGAACTTCATAGCAAAGTACAAAGTTCGTTTTGGATGGATCAATTTAGTTGAAATAGACAGTTTTTGCATGTAAACTCATTCCTGGTGGAACTTCATAGCAAAGAACAAAGTTCGTATCGGATGCACCAATTTAGTTGAAATAGACAGTTCTTGCATGAAAACTCATTCCTGGTGGAACTTCATAGCAAAGTACAAAGTTCGTATCGGATGCACCAATTTAGTTGAAATAGACAGTTTTTGCATAAAAACTCATTCCTGGTGGAACTTCATAGCAAAGTACAAAGTTCGTTTTGGATGGACAAAGTTAGTTGAAATAGACAGTTTTTGCATGAAAACTCATTCCTGGTGGAACTTCATAGCAAAGTACAAAGTTCGTTTTGGATGGACAAAGTTAGTTGAAAAAGACAGTTTTTGCATGAAAACTCATTCCTGGTGGAACTTCATAGCAAAGTACAAAGTTCGTTTTGGATGGACAAAGTTAGTTGAAATAGACAGTTTTTGCATGAAAACTCATTCCTGGTGGAACTTCATAGCAAAGTACAAAGTTCGTTTTGGATGGACAAAGTTAGTTGAAATAGACAGTTTTTGCATGAAAACTCATTCCTGGTGGAACTTCATAGCAAAGTACAAAGTTCGTTTTGGATGGATCAATTTAGTTAAAATAGACAGTTTTTGCATGAAAACTCATTCCTGGTGGAACTTCATAGCAAAGTACAAAGTTCGTTTTGGATGGACAAAGTTAGTTGAAATAGACAGTTTTTGCATGAAAACTCATTCCTGGTGGAACTTCATAGCAAAGTACAAAGTTCGTTTTGGATGGATCAATTTAGTTGAAATAGACAGTTCTTGCATGAAAACTCATTCCTGGTGGAACTTCATAGCAAAGAACAAAGTTCGTATCGGATGCACCAATTTAGTTGAAATAGACAGTTCTTGCATGAAAACTCATTCCTGGTGGAACTTCATAGCAAAGTACAAAGTTCGTTTTGGATGGATCAATTTAGTTGAAATAGACAGTTTTTGCATAAAAACTCATTCCTGGTGGAACTTCATAGCAAAGTACAAAGTTCGTTTTGGATGGACAAAGTTAGTTGAAATAGACAGTTTTTGCATGAAAACTCATTCCTGGTGGAACTTCATAGCAAAGTACAAAGTTCGTTTTGGATGGACAAAGTTAGTTGAAAAAGACAGTTTTTGCATGAAAACTCATTCCTGGTGGAACTTCATAGCAAAGTACAAAGTTCGTTTTGGATGGACAAAGTTAGTTGAAATAGACAGTTTTTGCATGAAAACTCATTCCTGGTGGAACTTCATAGCAAAGTACAAAGTTCGTTTTGGATGGACAAAGTTAGTTGAAAAAGACAGTTTTTGCATGAAAACTCATTCCTGGTGGAACTTCATAGCAAAGTACAAAGTTCGTTTTGGATGGACAAAGTTAGTTGAAATAGACAGTTTTTGCATGAAAACTCATTCCTGGTGGAACTTCATAGCAAAGTACAAAGTTCGTTTTGGATGGACAAAGTTAGTTGAAAAAGACAGTTTTTGCATGAAAACTCATTCCTGGTGGAACTTCATAGCAAAGTACAAAGTTCGTTTTGGATGGACAAAGTTAGTTGAAATAGACAGTTTTTGCATGAAAACTCATTCCTGGTGGAACTTCATAGCAAAGTACAAAGTTCGTTTTGGATGGATCAATTTAGTTGAAATAGACAGTTTTTGCATGAAAACTCATTCCTGGTGGAACTTCATAGCAAAGTACAAAGTTCGTTTTGGATGGACAAAGTTAGTTGAAATAGACAGTTTTTGCATGAAAACTCATTCCTGGTGGAACTTCATAGCAAAGTACAAAGTTCGTTTTGGATGGACAAAGTTAGTTGAAATAGATAATTTTTGCATGAAAACTCATTCCTGGTGGAACTTCATAGCAAAGTACAAAGTTCGTTTTGGATGGACAAAGTTAGTTGAAATAGACAGTTTTTGCATGAAAACTCATTCCTGGTGGAACTTCATAGCAAAGTACAAAGTTCGTTTTGGATGGACAAAGTTAGTTGAAATAGACAGTTTTTGCATGAAAACTCATTCCTGGTGGAACTTCATAGCAAAGTACAAAGTTCGTTTTGGATGGACAAAGTTAGTTGAAAAAGACAGTTTTTGCATGAAAACTCATTCCTGGTGGAACTTCATAGCAAAGTACAAAGTTCGTTTTGGATGGACAAAGTTAGTTGAAATAGACAGTTTTTGCATGAAAACTCATTCCTGGTGGAACTTCATAGCAAAGTACAAAGTTCGTTTTGGATGGACAAAGTTAGTTGAAATAGACAGTTCTTGCATGAAAACTCATTCCTGGTGGAACTTCATAGCAAAGTACAAAGTTCGTTTTGGATGGATCAATTTAGTTGAAATAGACAGTTTTTGCATGAAAACTCATTCCTGGTGGAACTTCATAGCAAAGTACAAAGTTCGTTTTGGATGGATCAATTTAGTTGAAATAGACAGTTCTTGCATGAAAACTCATTCCTGGTGGAACTTCATAGCAAAGTACAAAGTTCGTTTTGGATGGATCAATTTAGTTGAAATAGACAGTTTTTGCATGAAAACTCATTCCTGGTGGAACTTCATAGCAAAGTACAAAGTTCGTTTTGGATGGACAAAGTTAGTTGAAATAGACAGTTTTTGCATGAAAACTCATTCCTGGTGGAACTTCATAGCAAAGTACAAAGTTCGTTTTAGGTGGACGAATTAAGTTGAAATAGACAGTTTTTGCATGAAAACTCATTCCTGGTGGAACTTCATAGCAAAGTACAAAGTTCGTTTTGGATGGATCAATTTAGTTGAAATAGACAGTTTTTGCATAAAAACTCATTCCTGGTGGAACTTCATAGCAAAGTACAAAGTTCGTTTTGGATGGACAAAGTTAGTTGAAATAGACAGTTTTTGCATGAAAACTCATTCCTGGTGGAACTTCATAGCAAAGTACAAAGTTCGTTTTGGATGGACAAAGTTAGTTGAAAAAGACAGTTTTTGCATGAAAACTCATTCCTGGTGGAACTTCATAGCAAAGTACAAAGTTCGTTTTGGATGGACAAAGTTAGTTGAAATAGACAGTTTTTGCATGAAAACTCATTCCTGGTGGAACTTCATAGCAAAGTACAAAGTTCGTTTTGGATGGATCAATTTAGTTGAAATAGACAGTTTTTGCATGAAAACTCATTCCTGGTGGAACTTCATAGCAAAGTACAAAGTTCGTTTTGGATGGACAAAGTTAGTTGAAATAGACAGTTTTTGCATGAAAACTCATTCCTGGTGGAACTTCATAGCAAAGTACAAAGTTCGTTTTGGATGGATCAATTTAGTTGAAATAGACAGTTTTTGCATGAAAACTCATTCCTGGTGGAACTTCATAGCAAAGTACAAAGTTCGTTTTGGATGGACAAAGTTAGTTGAAATAGACAGTTTTTGCATGAAAACTCATTCCTGGTGGAACTTCATAGCAAAGTACAAAGTTCGTTTTAGATGGACGAATTAAGTTGAAATAGACAGTTTTTGCATGAAAACTCATTCCTGGTGGAACTTCATAGCAAAGTACAAAGTTCGTTTTGGATGGATCAATTTAGTTGAAATAGACAGTTTTTGCATAAAAACTCATTCCTGGTGGAACTTCATAGCAAAGTACAAAGTTCGTTTTGGATGGACAAAGTTAGTTGAAATAGACAGTTTTTGCATGAAAACTCATTCCTGGTGGAACTTCATAGCAAAGTACAAAGTTCGTTTTGGATGGACAAAGTTAGTTGAAAAAGACAGTTTTTGCATGAAAACTCATTCCTGGTGGAACTTCATAGCAAAGTACAAAGTTCGTTTTGGATGGACAAAGTTAGTTAAAATAGACAGTTTTTGCATGAAAACTCATTCCTGGTGGAACTTCATAGCAAAGTACAAAGTTCGTTTTGGATGGATCAATTTAGTTGAAATAGACAGTTTTTGCATAAAAACTCATTCCTGGTGGAACTTCATAGCAAAGTACAAAGTTCGTTTTGGATGGACAAAGTTAGTTGAAATAGACAGTTTTTGCATGAAAACTCATTCCTGGTGGAACTTCATAGCAAAGTACAAAGTTCGTTTTGGATGGACAAAGTTAGTTGAAATAGATAATTTTTGCATGAAAACTCATTCCTGGTGGAACTTCATAGCAAAGTACAAAGTTCGTTTTGGATGGACAAAGTTAGTTGAAATAGACAGTTTTTGCATGAAAACTCATTCCTGGTGGAACTTCATAGCAAAGTACAAAGTTCGTTTTGGATGGATCAATTTAGTTGAAATAGACAGTTTTTGCATGAAAACTCATTCCTGGTGGAACTTCATAGCAAAGTACAAAGTTCGTTTTGGATGGACAAAGTTAGTTGAAATAGACAGTTTTTGCATGAAAACTCATTCCTGGTGGAACTTCATAGCAAAGTACAAAGTTCGTTTTGGATGGACAAAGTTAGTTGAAAAAGACAGTTTTTGCATGAAAACTCATTCCTGGTGGAACTTCATAGCAAAGTACAAAGTTCGTTTTGGATGGACAAAGTTAGTTGAAATAGACAGTTTTTGCATGAAAACTCATTCCTGGTGGAACTTCATAGCAAAGTACAAAGTTCGTTTTGGATGGATCAATTTAGTTGAAATAGACAGTTTTTGCATGAAAACTCATTCCTGGTGGAACTTCATAGCAAAGTACAAAGTTCGTTTTGGATGGATCAATTTAGTTGAAATAGACAGTTTTTGCATAAAAACTCATTCCTGGTGGAACTTCATAGCAAAGTACAAAGTTCGTTTTGGATGGACAAAGTTAGTTGAAATAGACAGTTTTTGCATGAAAACTCATTCCTGGTGGAACTTCATAGCAAAGTACAAAGTTCGTTTTGGATGGACAAAGTTAGTTGAAAAAGACAGTTTTTGCATGAAAACTCATTCCTGGTGGAACTTCATAGCAAAGTACAAAGTTCGTTTTGGATGGACAAAGTTAGTTGAAATAGACAGTTTTTGCATGAAAACTCATTCCTGGTGGAACTTCATAGCAAAGTACAAAGTTCGTTTTGGATGGATCAATTTAGTTGAAATAGACAGTTTTTGCATGAAAACTCATTCCTGGTGGAACTTCATAGCAAAGTACAAAGTTCGTTTTGGATGGACAAAGTTAGTTGAAATAGACAGTTTTTGCATGAAAACTCATTCCTGGTGGAACTTCATAGCAAAGAACAAAGTTCGTTTTGGATGGATCAATTTAGTTGAAATAGACAGTTTTTGCATGAAAACTCATTCCTGGTGGAACTTCATAGCAAAGTACAAAGTTCGTTTTGGATGGAGAAAGTTAGTTGAAATAGACAGTTCTTGCATGAAAACTCATTCCTGGTGGAACTTCATAGCAAAGTACAAAGTTCGTATCGGATGGATCAATTTAGTAGAAATAGACAGTTTTTGCATGAAAACTCATTCCTGGTGGAACTTCATAGCAAAGTACAAAGTTCGTTTTGGATGGACAAAGTTAGTTGAAATAGACAGTTTTTGCATAAAAACTCATTCCTGGTGGAACTTCATAGCAAAGTACAAAGTTCGTTTTGGATGGACAAAGTTAGTTGAAATAGACAGTTTTTGCATGAAAACTCATTCCTGGTGGAACTTCATAGCAAAGTACAAAGTTCGTTTTGGATGGACAAAGTTAGTTGAAATAGACAGTTTTTGCATGAAAACTCATTCCTGGTGGAACTTCATAGCAAAGTACAAAGTTCGTTTTGGATGGACAAAGTTAGTTGAAATAGACAGTTTTTGCATGAAAACTCATTCCTGGTGGAACTTCATAGCAAAGTACAAAGTTCGTTTTGGATGGATCAATTTAGTTGAAATAGACAGTTTTTGCATGAAAACTCATTCCTGGTGGAACTTCATAGCAAAGTACAAAGTTCGTTTTGGATGGACAAAGTTAGTTGAAATAGACAGTTTTTGCATGAAAACTCATTCCTGGTGGAACTTCATAGCAAAGTACAAAGTTCGTTTTGGATGGACAAAGTTAGTTGAAATAGACAGTTCTTGCATGAAAACTCATTCCTGGTGGAACTTCATAGCAAAGTACAAAGTTCGTTTTGGATGGATCAATTTAGTAGAAATAGACAGTTTTTGCATGAAAACTCATTCCTGGTGGAACTTCATAGCAAAGTACAAAGTTCGTTTTGGATGGACAAAGTTAGTTGAAATAGACAGTTTTTGCATGAAAACTCATTCCTGGTGGAACTTCATAGCAAAGTACAAAGTTCGTTTTGGATGGACAAAGTTAGTTGAAATAGACAGTTTTTGCATGAAAACTCATTCCTGGTGGAACTTCATAGCAAAGTACAAAGTTCGTTTTGGATGGACAAAGTTAGTTGAAATAGACAGTTCTTGCATGAAAACTCATTCCTGGTGGAACTTCATAGCAAAGTACAAAGTTCGTTTTGGATGGATCAATTTAGTAGAAATAGACAGTTTTTGCATGAAAACTCATTCCTGGTGGAACTTCATAGCAAAGTACAAAGTTCGTTTTGGATGGACAAAGTTAGTTGAAATAGACAGTTTTTGCATGAAAACTCATTTCTGGTGGAACTTCATAGCAAAGTACAAAGTTCGTTTTGGATGGACAAAGTTAGTTGAAATAGACAGTTTTTGCATGAAAACTCATTCCTGGTGGAACTTCATAGCAAAGTACAAAGTTCGTTTTGGATGGACAAAGTTAGTTGAAATAGACAGTTTTTGCATGAAAACTCATTCCTGGTGGAACTTCATAGCAAAGAACAAAGTTCGTTTTGGATGGATCAATTTAGTTGAAATAGACAGTTTTTGCATGAAAACTCATTCCTGGTGGAACTTCATAGCAAAGAACAAAGTTCGTTTTGGATGGATCAATTTAGTTGAAATAGACAGTTTTTGCATGAAAACTCATTCCTGGTGGAACTTCATAGCAAAGTACAAAGTTCGTTTTGGATGGATCAATTTAGTTGAAATAGACAGTTTTTGCATGAAAACTCATTCCTGGTGGAACTTCATAGCAAAGTACAAAGTTCGTTTTGGATGGATCAATTTAGTTGAAATAGACAGTTTTTGCATGAAAACTCATTCCTGGTGGAACTTCATAGCAAAGTACAAAGTTCGTTTTGGATGGACAAAGTTAGTTGAAATAGACAGTTTTTGCATAAAAACTCATTCCTGGTGGAACTTCATAGCAAAGTACAAAGTTCGTTTTGGATGGACAAAGTTAGTTGAAATAGACAGTTTTTGCATGAAAACTCATTCCTGGTGGAACTTCATAGCAAAGTACAAAGTTCGTTTTGGATGGACAAAGTTAGTTGAAATAGACAGTTTTTGCATGAAAACTCATTCCTGGTGGAACTTCATAGCAAAGAACAAAGTTCGTTTTGGATGGACAAAGTTAGTTGAAATAGACAGTTTTTGCATAAAAACTCATTCCTGGTGGAACTTCATAGCAAAGAACAAAGTTCGTTTTGGATGGACAAAGTTAGTTGAAATAGACAGTTTTTGCATGAAAACTCATTCCTGGTGGAACTTCATAGCAAAGTACAAAGTTCGTTTTGGATGGATCAATTTAGTTGAAATAGACAGTTTTTGCATGAAAACTCATTCCTGGTGGAACTTCATAGCAAAGAACAAAGTTCATTTTGGATGGACAAAGTTAGTTGAAATAGACAGTTTTTGCATAAAAACTCATTCCTGGTGGAACTTCATAGCAAAGTACAAAGTTCGTTTTGGATGGACAAAGTTAGTTGAAATAGACAGTTCTTGCATGAAAACTCATTCCTGGTGGAACTTCATAGCAAAGTACAAAGTTCGTTTTGGATGGATCAATTTAGTTGAAACAGACAGTTTTTGCATGAAAACTCATTCCTGGTGGAACTTCATAGCAAAGTACAAAGTTCGTTTTGGATGGATCAATTTAGTTGAAAAAGACAGTTTTTGCATAAAAACTCATTCCTGGTGGAACTTCATAGCAAAGTACAAAGTTCGTTTTGGATGGACAAAATTAGTTGAAATAGACAGTTTTTGCATGAAAACTCATTCCTGGTGGAACTTCATAGCAAAGTACAAAGTTCGTATCGGATGGACGAATTTAGTTGAAATAGACAGTTTTTGCATGAAAACTCATTCCTGGTGGAACTTCATAGCAAAGAACAAAGTTCGTTTTGGATGGACAAAGTTAGTTGAAATAGACAGTTTTTGCATGAAAACTCATTCCTGGTGGAACTTCATAGCAAAGTACAAAGTTCGTTTTGGATGGATCAATTTAGTTGAAATAGACAGTTTTTGCATAAAAACTCATTCCTGGTGGAACTTCATAGCAAAGTACAAAGTTCGTTTTGGATGGACAAAATTAGTTGAAATAGACAGTTTTTGCATGAAAACTCATTCCTGGTGGAACTTCATAGCAAAGTACAAAGTTCGTATCGGATGGACGAATTTAGTTGAAATAGACAGTTTTTGCATGAAAACTCATTCCTGGTGGAACTTCATAGCAAAGTACAAAGTTCGTTTTGGATGGATCAATTTAGTTGAAATAGACAGTTTTTGCATGAAAACTCATTCCTGGTGGAACTTCATAGCAAAGTACAAAGTTCGTATCGGATGGACGAATTTAGTTGAAATAGACAGTTTTTGCATGAAAACTCATTCCTGGTGGAACTTCATAGCAAAGAACAAAGTTCGTTTTGGATGGACAAAGTTAGTTGAAATAGACAGTTTTTGCATGAAAACTCATTCCTGGTGGAACTTCATAGCAAAGTACAAAGTTCGTTTTGGATGGACAAAGTTAGTTGAAATAGACAGTTCTTGCATGAAAACTCATTCCTGGTGGAACTTCATAGCAAAGTACAAAGTTCGTTTTGGATGGATCAATTTAGTTGAAATAGACAGTTTTTGCATGAAAACTCATTCCTGGTGGAACTTCATAGCAAAGTACAAAGTTCGTTTTGGATGGATCAATTTAGTTGAAATAGACAGTTCTTGCATGAAAACTCATTCCTGGTGGAACTTCATAGCAAAGTACAAAGTTCGTTTTGGATGGATCAATTTAGTTGAAATAGACAGTTCTTGCATGAAAACTCATTCCTGGTGGAACTTCATAGCAAAGTACAAAGTTCGTATCGGATGGACAAAGTTAGTTGAAATAGACAGTTTTTGCATGAAAACTCATTCCTGGTGGAACTTCATAGCAAAGTACAAAGTTCGTTTTGGATGGACAAAATTAGTTGAAATAGACAGTTTTTGCATGAAAACTCATTCCTGGTGGAACTTCATAGCAAAGTACAAAGTTCGTTTTGGATGGACAAAGTTAGTTGAAATAGACAGTTCTTGCATGAAAACTCATTCCTGGTGGAACTTCATAGCAAAGTACAAAGTTCGTTTTGGATGGATCAATTTAGTTGAAATAGACAGTTTTTGCATGAAAACTCATTCCTGGTGGAACTTCATAGCAAAGTACAAAGTTCGTATCGGTTGGACGAATTTAGTTGAAATAGACAGTTTTTGCATGAAAACTCATTCCTGGTGGAACTTCATAGCAAAGAACAAAGTTCGTTTTGGATGGACAAAGTTAGTTGAAATAGACAGTTTTTGCATGAAAACTCATTCCTGGTGGAACTTCATAGCAAAGTACAAAGTTCGTTTTGGATGGATCAATTTAGTTGAAATAGACAGTTTTTGCATGAAAACTCTTTCCTGGTGGAACTTCATAGCAAAGAACAAAGTTCGTTTTGGATGGACAAAGTTAGTTGAAATAGACAGTTCTTGCATGAAAACTCATTCCTGGTGGAACTTCATAGCAAAGTACAAAGTTCGTTTTGGATGGACAAAGTTAGTTGAAATAGACAGTTTTTGCATGAAAACTCATTCCTGGTGGAACTTCATAGCAAAGTACAAAGTTCGTTTTGGATGGACAAAGTTAGTTGAAATAGACAGTTCTTGCATGAAAACTCATTCCTGGTGGAACTTCATAGCAAAGTACAAAGTTCGTTTTGGATGGATCAATTTAGTTGAAATAGACAGTTTTTGCATGAAAACTCATTCCTGGTGGAACTTCATAGCAAAGTACAAAGTTCGTATCGGATGGACGAATTTAGTTGAAATAGACAGTTTTTGCATGAAAACTCATTCCTGGTGGAACTTCATAGCAAAGAACAAAGTTCGTTTTGGATGGACAAAGTTAGTTGAAATAGACAGTTTTTGCATGAAAACTCATTCCTGGTGGAACTTCATAGCAAAGTACAAAGTTCGTGTTGCGATTTGGAATTTTTTGGATCGAAGTATCCATAGGAAAAAGTAATATTGTAAGCCGCATGAAAAATAGTTTAAGGAAGCTATGATTTTTTGTTAAAATGGGTATATAAGCGGGAGCAATTGTTGAATAAAGTAGTTTTCGTTAATCGGTTGAAGTAGAAACAGCGAAGAGTGAAGGTTTCTTTTATCAGAGCTCTGGTTTTCGGCACCTTACCCCCTTCTGTCTGAATAGGCTCCCCAAGCATTGGATAAGGAGCAACTAGCGGGAAGGTCTGGTAAGCGGGACGAATAACCACCTCTGCTTCACCGGGAAAACTCCGTTACCGTCGCACTGAGTCTTCAGCAAAAGGATCAGTCCTTCGCGTGGTCTGCCGAAGAAGCTCGGCGTGTAACATTTGGTGGCTCCAGAGAGGAAGAAATCAGAAGACGTCGTACCGTCGAATCGAGAAAAGAAGATATCGTTTTGAAAACAGAATCGTTCGATCGAAGAATCCGTGACGTAGAACATTTCGATAGAAGATTATTGATTAATTCCTGTTCATCGGAAAGGAATCTGCGTTTTGATTAACAATTGCGCAGGTATACTAACTTTCAACCATGGCGAACAGGAAACTATATTTCGTGGAAAATGAAAACGGAAATTGTCGTTTGTGCTACGAAGCTGACGATCCCAATGAAATGGTACGCTGCGATGAATGTGATCGCTTGTATCACGCTTCATGTGCAAAGATACTGCGATTACCGAAATATGATGAAACATTTACGTGTGAGAAGTGTAACGACGATAGAGCTGAATATTCACGGATGTCCAAGAATGATTCAACAATCCAAGCGTTAGTAGAAGCTTTGAAAGCAAGTGGTCTGAACGCAGCAACGAGTATGAAGCGCATGTCGCTTAGCAAATTGCCATATTTTGATGGAAAACCCAAAGATTGGTCCAAGTTCAAACGAACCTTTGAAGAAACCTCTAAGGAAGGAGAATTCAGCAATTTAGAGAATCTTAACCGTCTTCAGCATGCATTGAAAGGAGATGCGGAACGATGTGTTCGGAGATTATTCCTTGATCCGGATAATGTTCCAACCATCATTTTGAAACTAGAAGAACAATTTGGAAGACCAAAACAAGTGTACAACGATTTGTTAAAAGAAGTCTTGAGAGTGAAGCTCGATAACGAAATGAAGATTCCCGAGCTATCAGATGCATTAGAAGACATGATTACTAACCTCAAGGCTATGAAATGGGAGGCGTATTTACAAGATCATCGTTTAGTAGATGAATTAGCCTTCAAGTTATCTACAAGCAAGCAATTAAAATGGATAGAATACAAAGAACATATTGAGAAAGCCTACGAAGTACCGAACGTGCTACATTTCAGCCAATGGCTTCTTCCTATAGCTGAAAAGATTAGAAAGCTGCCTAAAAACGCAGAACGACCACGACAATCGGTAAATTTTAACCAGCCTCAAAATGTAAGTGTTCCATCGAATCACCAACGTCCACCACAATTGAATTATAAACGGCCTATATATCCTCGAAATACACCATCAGGACAGCAACCGCGAAACACTCGACCATTCGTAAAACCATCTAATTCACACCAAGGAAGCATTCAACCGCGTATCCCTCAACAATCATGCCCATTTTGCAACGGATGCCATGCATTGCATCGATGTGAACGTTTTAAGAATATCCCAGCAGATGAGCGGCTCAAGATAGCTATAGACAGCAAACAGTGTCAAGCATGTTTAAAATCTAACAATCATAATATGAGCAACTGTTACGCGGCCAAGGAATGTGGTATTCAAGGTTGCAAAGAACACCATCACCAGTTGTTGCACATTGAAAACACAGCGAGGATGAATTATCATCAAACTATACAGAACGTATATTATCAAATCGTTCCTGTTGTGTTACGAAATGGGAATATTACTGTGAAAACCCACGCTTTCCTGGATGCTGGATCATCACTAACATTAATTGAAGAAAAGATGGCAAATAAATTAAAGTTGGACGGAGCAAAGGACCCTCTGGATGGACGCAAAATCTTTCGATGAAAGAAGATAATAGCAGAAGAGTAAACTGCATGATCCGTGGCGTCAACGAAAAGAAAGAGCACGAGTTAAAAGGCATTCGAACGGTGAAGAACTTACAATTGCCAAACCAGTCACTGTCTGGGACAAAACTAGCAGTTCGATATCCGTATCTGAAAGATATTAAAATAACGGATTATGAAAAGGCATATCCTACTATATTGATTGGATTGAATCATAGCCATTTATTAATGCCATTAGGCCGGAAAATGGGACGACCAGATGAACCAATGGCGATTAAAACAAAGCTTGGTTGGTTGATTTTTGGCATTGACAAATCAAACGCAAAAATGGAAGAGAATCACATAATGATTCATAAAAGCGAAGAATTGATGACCGATATGATAAAAAGATATTTTTCAACCGAGGAGTTTGGAGTGAAACCTGTGAAAACAGTGAAATGTCAAGCGATAGAAAGAGCCAAGTCTATTATTAAGCAAACACTCAAGAAAAAGGATGGTCGATACGAAGTAGGCTTGCTTTGGAAGAATGACGACATCGTTTTACCGAATAGCTATAACAACGCACTTCGTCGCTTGGTAACACAAGAAAAGCAACTAGATAAAAACCCGGAATTGAAAACGTGGCTGTGCAATACCTTCAAGGAGTATCAGCAGAAAGGATATCTGCGTAAGCTGAGTCAGGAAGAAATATCTCGACACTCTCCAAGAACATTCTACATCCCACATTTCGTGATAGTAAACAAAAATAAGCCAATTCCGAAACCAAGGTTAGTTTTCGACGCCGCAGCAACGATTAACGGTGTTTCTTTAAATTCAGTATTGCTAACTGGACCAGATGAAATGGCACCATTGTTTGGAGTACTTTTGAGATTCCGTGAAGGACCCATCTGTATATGCGGGGACATCAAGGAGATGTTTCATCAAGTAAGAATACGTCCAGAGGATCAAGACGCACAGCGAATTTTATGGCGAGACGGCAACTCTAGTAAGAATCCCGATACCTACGTCATGCAGGTTATGACGTTTGGAGCAACGTGTTCACCAGCGTGTGCTCAGGTTGCGAAAAATCGAAATGCCGAGGAGAACAAAAACAAGTATCCGTTAGCACTCGAACCTATTAAAAATCAACACTATGTGGATGATTACCTCGATAGTTTCTTTTCGATGGAGAAAGCAATCGCAACAGTAAAACAAGTCATCGAAGCCCACGATGATGGAGGATTTTATATTCGAAACTTTGTGTCAAACAAACAGGAGTTAATGAACAATATCTCGCAAGAACGCCATCAAGTAAGAACTTTGGTTGATATTAAAGAAAAGGATGAAGCTATGGAAAAGATTTTAGGTGTTCAATGGAATACTCGAAATGATTATTTTAGCTACAAAGTCGATCTGAAACGTATTGATGCAGAAAAGAAGCCTACTAAGAGAGAAGCATTGAGCTTTGTAATGAGTGCTTATGATCCACTTGGACTCATTAGCCACATCACCATACATGGTCGAATAATTATGCAAGCCATCAACATTGCCACGGAAGATTGGGATGGAAAGATTTCCGATGCATTGTATGAAAAGTGGCGTGAATGGCTGAAAATGATTGAAAGTGCTAGACACCTGGCCATCCCAAGACCAATAGTAGCGTCGATCACGAGTCCAGTTGAAATACATACATTTGTTGATGCATCACTAGAAGCATTTGCTGCTGCTGTTTATGCGAGAAGTAATATCAATGGATGCTACGTAGTACGTTTGATAGCCGCAAAAGCTAGAGTAGCACCAACGAAAGCACTATCAATTCCGAAGCTGGAACTACAGGCAGCTGTTCTTGGAACGAGGCTGACCGCCACTGTAAAAAAGGAGCTTCGTTTGAACATTAGCAGAACTATTTATTGGACTGACTCGAAGACTGTGCTATCGTGGATAAATAGTGAACAACGAAAATACGACGTGTTCGTTTCTCATCGCATAAGTGAGATACTTGATTCAACTAGTATGGATCAATGGAGATGGGTACCATCTAAAGAAAATCCCGCTGATGTCGCCACGAAGATGAGCAATAATTCGTGGATGTGGTTTAATGGACCTGAATTTTTATTAGAAAAGGAACAAGAATGGCCAGGAGTTACAGAGATAGCTCACATAAAGAACGTAGTAGCTGTTCAAAAAGAAAGAGTGATACCAGAAAACCAGTTTTCTTCATGGGAAAAATTGCTGAGACATACTGTTATTATGAAGAAGTTCGTAGATTTTTTGAAGAATCGCAACGCATTTTCCCGCGTTATTTCCGTCGAAGATGTGAAAGTCGCAAAGAATGCACTTTTTCGAAGAGCCCAGTGGGAAGGATTTCCGGAAGAAATGCAGGCGTTATGCAGCAAGAAGGAAATTTCAAACAAAAGCAGCATTCGATCGTTGATGCCGTTCATCGACGAATTTGGAGTATTAAGATCACGAGGACGGTTAGAAAATGCAACGCAACTGCCATCTAATGCACGAACACCAATTTTATTACCACAAAAGGTACGCATCGTGAAATTACTCGTTCGAAGTTATCACGAGAAATACTTACATCAAGGAGATAATGCAGTCATCGCAGTGCTAAGACAAACGTTTTGGATTGTAAATTTGCGAAATGTATTACGAAACATCAAAAGCTGCTGCCAAAAATGCATTCTGAATACAGCAGCTCCGAAAGCACCATTAATGGCACCTTTACCTTCCTTTCGTACTCATCCGTATAATCCACCATTCATGCATACGGGAGTAGATTATTTCGGACCAATTGATGTCACTGTGAAGAGATCGACTGAGAAACGCTGGGGAGCGATTTTTACATGTATGAACACGAGAGCGGTACATTTAGAATTGGCAGAGAAATTGGATACTGATAGCTTCATGGTATGTTTAAAGAATTTTCTTCATCGGCGCGGAAAGATTACGCATTTATATAGTGACAATGGAACAAATTTCGTGGGAGCCGAAAAAGAATTGAAGAAAATTGTTCAAGATATAGACCAACGAATGGGGCGCGAAGCAGCAATACAGTACAACATTGAATGGAAGTTTAACCCGCCAGCTTCACCGCACTTTGGAGGTTCCTGGGAGCGTCTAATTCAAATAATTAAAAAAGCACTAAGACATATGGTAGCAGAATGGAAATTACGAAACCCAACGCCAGAAACGCTCAGGTCAACGCTCATTCAAATAGAATCCTTAATCAATTCGCGACCTTTAACACATATACCATTAACTTCAGAAGATGAAGAAGTACTAACACCATTCCATTTCCTTATCGGAAGAGGTGTAAATTGTTTGCCGTCCCCGGAAGATTCCTCACCTATTTCCCGTCAGCAATATAAATTAATCGAACACAACGCCAAAGTATTCTGGGATCGATGGAAAAAAGAATATCTGCCTACATTATTAAAAAGAAACAAATGGACTTGCAAAATAGAACCTATCAAGATCGGCGATATCGTGGTGGTCAGTAATGACAATGCTCCACCTGGAAAATGGTTAAAGGGAAAGGTAGTGGAAACAGCAATAGCCCCGGATGGACAGGTACGATCGGTTATTGTAAAAACTATACAAGGATTGATAAAAAGACCAGCTATAAAGGTTGCAGTCATAGATGTGACGCCGAAAGAGCATCTTCTAGTAGTGAACAAATTTTCGAGGAAACCTGGCAAAAGAGATCAATCGGATAATGCGAGCAGCCCAATGAAGAAGAAATACAAGATCGAATCGCGCAATTAAGAATCAAGAAAATTGAAACAAAAATCACAACGCTGAAGATATTATTTTGCATAATTCACCGGGTTGAATTATGGAGGGGAGTATGTTGCGATTTGGAATTTTTTGGATCGAAGTATCCATAGGAAAAAGTAATATTGTAAGCCGCATGAAAAATAGTTTAAGGAAGCTATGATTTTTTGTTAAAATGGGTATATAAGCGGGAGCAATTGTTGAATAAAGTAGTTTTCGTTAATCGGTTGAAGTAGAAACAGCGAAGAGTGAAGGTTTCTTTTATCAGAGCTCTGGTTTTCGGCACCTTACCCCCTTCTGTCTGAATAGGCTCCCCAAGCATTGGATAAGGAGCAACTAGCGGGAAGGTCTGGTAAGCGGGACGAATAACCACCTCTGCTTCACCGGGAAAACTCCGTTACCGTCGCACTGAGTCTTCAGCAAAAGGATCAGTCCTTCGCGTGGTCTGCCGAAGAAGCTCGGCGTGTAACAGTTCGTTTTGGATGGACAAAGTTAGTTGAAATAGACAGTTCTTGCATGAAAACTCATTCCTGGTGGAACTTCATAGCAAAGTACAAAGTTCGTTTTGGATGGATCAATTTAGTTGAAATAGACAGTTTTTGCATGAAAACTCATTCCTGGTGGAACTTCATAGCAAAGAACAAAGTTCGTTTTGGATGGACAAAGTTAGTTGAAATAGACAGTTCTTGCATGAAAACTCATTCCTGGTGGAACTTCATAGCAAAGTACAAAGTTCGTTTTGGATGGATCAATTTAGTTGAAAAAGACAGTTCTTGCATGAAAACTCATTCCTGGTGGAACTTCATAGCAAAGTACAAAGTTCGTATCGGATGGACAAAGTTAGTTGAAATAGACAGTTTTTGCATGAAAACTCATTCCTGGTGGAACTTCATAGCAAAGTACAAAGTTCGTTTTGGATGGACAAAATTAGTTGAAATAGACAGTTTTTGCATGAAAACTCATTCCTGGTGGAACTTCATAGCAAAGTACAAAGTTCGTTTTGGATGGACAAAGTTAGTTGAAATAGACAGTTCTTGCATGAAAACTCATTCCTGGTGGAACTTCATAGCAAAGTACAAAGTTCGTTTTGGATGGATCAATTTAGTTGAAATAGACAGTTTTTGCATGAAAACTCATTCCTGGTGGAACTTCATAGCAAAGTACAAAGTTCGTATCGGATGGACGAATTTAGTTGAAATAGACAGTTTTTGCATGAAAACTCATTCCTGGTGGAACTTCATAGCAAAGAACAAAGTTCGTTTTGGATGGACAAAGTTAGTTGAAATAGACAGTTTTTGCATGAAAACTCATTCCTGGTGGAACTTCATAGCAAAGTAAAAAGTTCGTTTTGGATGGATCAATTTAGTTGAAATAGACAGTTTTTGCATGAAAACTCTTTCCTGGTGGAACTTCATAGCAAAGTACAAAGTTCGTTTTGGATGGACAAAGTTAGTTGAAATAGACAGTTTTTGCATAAAAACTCATTCCTGGTGGAACTTCATAGCAAAGTACAAAGTTCGTTTTGGATGGACAAAGTTAGTTGAAATAGACAGTTTTTGCATGAAAACTCATTCCTGGTGGAACTTCATAGCAAAGTACAAAGTTCGTATCGGATGGACGAATTTAGTTGAATTGGACAGTTTTTGCATGAAAACTCATTCCTGGTGGAACTTCATAGCAAAGAACAAAGTTCGTTTTGGATGGACAAAGTTAGTTGAAATAGACAGTTTTTGCATGAAAACTCATTCCTGGTGGAACTTCATAGCAAAGTACAAAGTTCGTTTTGGATGGATCAATTTAGTTGAAATAGACAGTTTTTGCATAAAAACTCATTCCTGGTGGAACTTCATAGCAAAGTACAAAGTTCGTTTTGGATGGACAAAATTAGTTGAAATAGACAGTTTTTGCATGAAAACTCATTCCTGGTGGAACTTCATAGCAAAGTACAAAGTTCGTTTTGGATGGACAAAGTTAGTTGAAATAGACAGTTCTTGCATGAAAACTCATTCCTGGTAGAACTTCATAGCAAAATACAAAGTTCGTTTTGGATGGATCAATTTAGTTGAAATAGACAGTTCTTGCATGAAAACTCATTCCTGGTAGAACTTCATAGCAAAGTACAAAATTCGTTTTGGATGGACAAAGTTAGTTGAAATAGACAGTTTTTGCATGAAAACTCATTCCTGGTGGAACTTCATAGCAAAGTACAAAGTTCGTTTTGGATGGATCAATTTAGTTGAAATAGACAGTTTTTGCATGTAAACTCATTCCTGGTGGAACTTCAAAGCAAAGAACAAAGTTCGTATCGGATGCACCAATTTAGTTGAAATAGACAGTTTTTGCATGAAAACTCATTCCTGGTGGAACTTCATAGCAAAGTACAAAGTTCGTATCGGATGCACCAATTTAGTTGAAATAGACAGTTCTTGCATGAAAACTCATTCCTGGTGGAACTTCATAGCAAAGTACAAAGTTCGTTTTGGATGGATCAATTTAGTTAAAATAGACAGTTTTTGCATGAAAACTCATTCCTGGTGGAACTTCATAGCAAAGTACAAAGTTCGTTTTGGATGGACAAAGTTAGTTGAAATAGACAGTTTTTGCATGAAAACTCATTCCTGGTGGAACTTCATAGCAAAGTACAAAGTTCGTTTTGGATGGATCAATTTAGTTGAAATAGACAGTTCTTGCATGAAAACTCATTCCTGGTGGAACTTCATAGCAAAGTACAAAATTCGTTTTAGATGGACAAAGTTAGTTGAAATAGTCAGTTTTTGCATAAAAACTCATTCCTGGTGGAACTTCATAGCAAAGTACAAAGTTCGTTTTGGATGGATCAATTTAGTTAAAATAGACAGTTTTTGCATGAAAACTCATTCCTGGTGGAACTTCATAGCAAAGTACAAAGTTCGTTTTGGATGGACAAAGTTAGTTGAAATAGACAGTTTTTGCATAAAAACTCATTCCTGGTGGAACTTCATAGCAAAGTACAAAGTTCGTTTTGGATGGATCAATTTAGTTGAAATAGACAGTTTTTGCATGAAAACTCATTCCTGGTGGAACTTCATAGCAAAGTACAAAGTTCGTTTTGGATGGACAAAGTTAGTTGAAATAGACAGTTTTTGCATAAAAACTCATTCCTGGTGGAACTTCATAGCAAAGTACAAAGTTCGTTTTGGATGGATCAATTTAGTTAAAATAGACAGTTTTTGCATGAAAACTCATTCCTGGTGGAACTTCATAGCAAAGTACAAAGTTCGTTTTGGATGGACAAAGTTAGTTGAAATAGACAGTTTTTGCATAAAAACTCATTCCTGGTGGAACTTCATAGCAAAGTACAAAGTTCGTTTTGGATGGATCAATTTAGTTGAAATAGACAGTTTTTGCATGAAAACTCATTCCTGGTGGAACTTCATAGCAAAGTACAAAGTTCGTTTTGGATGGACAAAGTTAGTTGAAATAGTCAGTTTTTGCATAAAAACTCATTCCTGGTGGAACTTCATAGCAAAGTACAAAGTTCGTTTTGGATGGACAAAGTTAGTTGAAATAGACAGTTCTTGCATGAAAACTCATTCCTGGTGGAACTTCATAGCAAAGTACAAAGTTCGTTTTGGATGGACAAAATTAGTTGAAATAGACAGTTTTTGCATGAAAACTCATTCCTGGTGGAACTTCATAGCAAAGTACAAAGTTCGTTTTGGATGGACAAAGTTAGTTGAAATAGACAGTTCTTGCATGAAAACTCATTCCTGGTAGAACTTCATAGCAAAATACAAAGTTCGTTTTGGATGGATCAATTTAGTTGAAATAGACAGTTCTTGCATGAAAACTCATTCCTGGTAGAACTTCATAGCAAAGTACAAAATTCGTTTTAGATGGACAAAGTTAGTTGAAATAGACAGTTTTTGCATGAAAACTCATTCCTGGTGGAACTTCATAGCAAAGTACAAAGTTCGTTTTGGATGGACAAAGTTAGTTGAAATAGTCAGTTTTTGCATAAAAACTCATTCCTGGTGGAACTTCATAGCAAAGTACAAAGTTCGTTTTGGATGGACAAAGTTAGTTGAAATAGACAGTTCTTGCATGAAAACTCATTCCTTGTGGAACTTCATAGCAAAGTACAAAGTTCGTTTTGGATGGACAAAATTAGTTGAAATAGACAGTTTTTGCATGAAAACTCATTCCTGGTGGAACTTCATAGCAAAGTACAAAGTTCGTTTTGGATGGACAAAGTTAGTTGAAATAGACAGTTCTTGCATGAAAACTCATTCCTGGTGGAACTTCATAGCAAAGTACAAAGTTCGTTTTGGATGGATCAATTTAGTTGAAATAGACAGTTTTTGCATGAAAACTCATTCCTGGTGGAACTTCATAGCAAAGTACAAAGTTCGTATCGGATGGACGAATTTAGTTGAAATAGACAGTTTTTGCATAAAAACTCATTCCTGGTGGAACTTCATAGCAAAGTACAAAGTTCGTTTTGGATGGACAAAATTAGTTGAAATAGACAGTTTTTGCATGAAAACTCATTCCTGGTAGAACTTCATAGCAAAATACAAAGTTCGTTTTGGATGGATCAATTTAGTTGAAATAGACAGTTCTTGCATGAAAACTCATTCCTGGTAGAACTTCATAGCAAAGTACAAAATTCGTTTTAGATGGACAAAGTTAGTTGAAATAGACAGTTTTTGCATGAAAACTCATTCCTGGTGGAACTTCATAGCAAAGTACAAAGTTCGTTTTGGATGGATCAATTTAGTTGAAATAGACAGTTTTTGCATGTAAACTCATTCCTGGTGGAACTTCATAGCAAAGAACAAAGTTCGTATCGGATGCACCAATTTAGTTGAAATAGACAGTTCTTGCATGAAAACTCATTCCTGGTGGAACTTCATAGCAAAGTACAAAGTTCGTATCGGATGCACCAATTTAGTTGAAATAGACAGTTCTTGCATGAAAACTCATTCCTGGTGGAACTTCATAGCAAAGTACAAAGTTCGTTTTGGATGGATCAATTTAGTTAAAATAGACAGTTTTTGCATGAAAACTCATTCCTGGTGGAACTTCATAGCAAAGTACAAAGTTCGTTTTGGATGGATCAATTTAGTTGAAATAGACAGTTTTTGCATGAAAACTCATTCCTGGTGGAACTTCATAGCAAAGTACAAAGTTCGTTTTGGATGGACAAAGTTAGTTGAAATAGACAGTTTTTGCATGAAAACTCATTCCTGGTGGAACTTCATAGCAAAGTACAAAGTTCGTTTTGGATGGACAAAGTTAGTTGAAATAGACAGTTTTTGCATGAAAACTCATTCCTGGTGGAACTTCATAGCAAAGTACAAAGTTCGTTTTGGATGGATCAATTTAGTTAAAATAGACAGTTTTTGCATGAAAACTCATTCCTGGTGGAACTTCATAGCAAAGTACAAAGTTCGTTTTGGATGGACAAAGTTAGTTGAAATAGACAGTTTTTGCATAAAAAATCATTCCTGGTGGAACTTCATAGCAAAGTACAAAGTTCGTTTTGGATGGATCAATTTAGTTGAAATAGACAGTTTTTGCATGAAAACTCATTCCTGGTGGAACTTCATAGCAAAGTACAAAGTTCGTTTTGGATGGACAAAGTTAGTTGAAATAGACAGTTCTTGCATGAAAACTCATTCCTGGTGGAACTTCATAGCAAAGTACAAAATTCGTTTTAGATGGACAAAGTTAGTTGAAATAGACAGTTTTTGCATGAAAACTCATTCCTGGTGGAACTTCATAGCAAAGTACAAAGTTCGTTTTGGATGGACAAAGTTAGTTGAAATAGACAGTTTTTGCATAAAAACTCATTCCTGGTGGAACTTCATAGCAAAGTACAAAGTTCGTTTTGGATGGATCAATTTAGTTGAAATAGACAGTTTTTGCATGAAAACTCATTCCTGGTGGAACTTCATAGCAAAGTACAAAGTTCGTTTTGGATGGATCAATTTAGTTGAAATAGACAGTTTTTGCATGAAAACTCATTCCTGGTGGAACTTCATAGCAAAGTACAAAGTTCGTTTTGGATGGACAAAGTTAGTTGAAATAGACAGTTTTTGCATAAAAACTCATTCCTGGTGGAACTTCATAGCAAAGTACAAAGTTCGTTTTGGATGGACAAAGTTAGTTGAAATAGACAGTTTTTGCATAAAAACTCATTCCTGGTGGAACTTCATAGCAAAGTACAAAGTTCGTTTTGGATGGATCAATTTAGTTGAAATAGACAGTTTTTGCATGAAAACTCATTCCTGGTGGAACTTCATAGCAAAGTACAAAGTTCGTTTTGGATGGATCAATTTAGTTGAAATAGACAGTTTTTGCATGAAAACTCATTCCTGGTGGAACTTCATAGCAAAGTACAAAGTTCGTTTTGGATGGATCAATTTAGTTAAAATAGACAGTTTTTGCATGAAAACTCATTACTGGTGGAACTTCATAGCAAAGTACAAAGTTCGTTTTGGATGGACAAAGTTAGTTGAAATAGACAGTTTTTGCATGAAAACTCATTCCTGGTGGAACTTCATAGCAAAGTACAAAGTTCGTTTTGGATGGATCAATTTAGTTAAAATAGACAGTTTTTGCATGAAAACTCATTCCTGGTGGAACTTCATAGCAAAGTACAAAGTTCGTTTTGGATGGACAAAGTTAGTTGAAATAGACAGTTTTTGCATAAAAACTCATTCCTGGTGGAACTTCATAGCAAAGTACAAAGTTCGTTTTGGATGGATCAATTTAGTTGAAATAGACAGTTTTTGCATGAAAACTCATTCCTGGTGGAACTTCATAGCAAAGTACAAAGTTCGTTTTGGATGGACAAAGTTAGTTGAAATAGACAGTTCTTGCATGAAAACTCATTCCTGGTGGAAATTCATAGCAAAGTACAAAATTCGTTTTAGATGGACAAAGTTAGTTGAAATAGACAGTTTTTGCATGAAAACTCATTCCTGGTGGAACTTCATAGCAAAGTACAAAGTTCGTTTTGGATGGACAAAGTTAGTTGAAATAGACAGTTTTTGCATAAAAACTCATTCCTGGTGGAACTTCATAGCAAAGTACAAAGTTCGTTTTGGATGGATCAATTTAGTTGAAATAGACAGTTTTTGCATGAAAACTCATTCCTGGTGGAACTTCATAGCAAAGTACAAAGTTCGTTTTGGATGGACAAAGTTAGTTGAAATAGACAGTTTTTGCATAAAAACTCATTCCTGGTGGAACTTCATAGCAAAGTACAAAGTTCGTTTTGGATGGATCAATTTAGTTGAAATAGACAGTTTTTGCATGAAAACTCATTCCTGGTGGAACTTCATAGCAAAGTACAAAGTTCGTTTTGGATGGACAAAGTTAGTTGAAATAGACAGTTTTTGCATAAAAACTCATTCCTGGTGGAACTTCATAGCAAAGTACAAAGTTCGTTTTGGATGGATCAATTTAGTTGAAATAGACAGTTTTTGCATGAAAACTCATTCCTGGTGGAACTTCATAGCAAAGTACAAAGTTCGTTTTGGATGGATCAATTTAGTTAAAATAGACAGTTTTTGCATGAAAACTCATTCCTGGTGGAACTTCATAGCAAAGTACAAAGTTCGTTTTGGATGGACAAAGTTAGTTGAAATAGACAGTTTTTGCATAAAAACTCATTCCTGGTGGAACTTCATAGCAAAGTACAAAGTTCGTTTTGGATGGATCAATTTAGTTGAAATAGACAGTTTTTGCATGAAAACTCATTCCTGGTGGAACTTCATAGCAAAGTACAAAGTTCGTTTTGGATGGACAAAGTTAGTTGAAATAGACAGTTCTTGCATGAAAACTCATTCCTGGTGGAACTTCATAGCAAAGTACAAAATTCGTTTTAGATGGACAAAGTTAGTTGAAATAGACAGTTTTTGCATGAAAACTCATTCCTGGTGGAACTTCATAGCAAAGTACAAAGTTCGTTTTGGATGGACAAAGTTAGTTGAAATAGACAGTTTTTGCATAAAAACTCATTCCTGGTGGAACTTCATAGCAAAGTACAAAGTTCGTTTTGGATGGATCAATTTAGTTGAAATAGACAGTTTTTGCATGAAAACTCATTCCTGGTGGAACTTCATAGCAAAGTACAAAGTTCGTTTTGGATGGACAAAGTTAGTTGAAATAGACAGTTTTTGCATAAAAACTCATTCCTGGTGGAACTTCATAGCAAAGTACAAAGTTCGTTTTGGATGGATCAATTTAGTTGAAATAGACAGTTTTTTGCATGAAAACTCATTCCTGGTGGAACTTCATAGCAAAGTACAAAGTTCGTTTTGGATGGACAAAGTTAGTTGAAATAGACAGTTTTTGCATAAAAACTCATTCCTGGTGGAACTTCATAGCAAAGTACAAAGTTCGTTTTGGATGGATCAATTTAGTTGAAATAGACAGTTTTTGCATGAAAACTCATTCCTGGTGGAACTTCATAGCAAAGTACAAAGTTCGTTTTGGATGGACAAAGTTAGTTGAAATAGACAGTTTTTGCATAAAAACTCATTCCTGGTGGAACTTCATAGCAAAGTACAAAGTTCGTTTTGGATGGATCAATTTAGTTAAAATAGACAGTTTTTGCATGAAAACTCATTCCTGGTGGAACTTCATAGCAAAGTACAAAGTTCGTTTTGGATGGACAAAGTTAGTTGAAATAGACAGTTTTTGCATAAAAACTCATTCCTGGTGGAACTTCATAGCAAAGTACAAAGTTCGTTTTGGATGGATCAATTTAGTTGAAATAGACAGTTTTTGCATGAAAACTCATTCCTGGTGGAACTTCATAGCAAAGTACAAAGTTCGTTTTGGATGGACAAAGTTAGTTGAAATAGACAGTTCTTGCATGAAAACTCATTCCTGGTGGAACTTCATAGCAAAGTACAAAATTCGTTTTAGATGGACAAAGTTAGTTGAAATAGACAGTTTTTGCATGAAAACTCATTCCTGGTGGAACTTCATAGCAAAGTACAAAGTTCGTTTTGGATGGACAAAGTTAGTTGAAATAGACAGTTTTTGCATAAAAACTCATTCCTGGTGGAACTTCATAGCAAAGTACAAAGTTCGTTTTGGATGGATCAATTTAGTTGAAATAGACAGTTTTTGCATGAAAACTCATTCCTGGTGGAACTTCATAGCAAAGTACAAAGTTCGTTTTGGATGGATCAATTTAGTTGAAATAGACAGTTTTTGCATGAAAACTCATTCCTGGTGGAACTTCATAGCAAAGTACAAAGTTCGTTTTGGATGGACAAAGTTAGTTGAAATAGTCAGTTTTTGCATAAAAACTCATTCCTGGTGGAACTTCATAGCAAAGTACAAAGTTCGTTTTGGATGGATCAATTTAGTTAAAATAGACAGTTTTTGCATGAAAACTCATTACTGGTGGAACTTCATAGCAAAGTACAAAGTTCGTTTTGGATGGACAAAGTTAGTTGAAATAGACAGTTTTTGCATGAAAACTCATTCCTGGTGGAACTTCATAGCAAAGTACAAAGTTCGTTTTGGATGGATCAATTTATTTAAAATAGACAGTTTTTGCATGAAAACTCATTCCTGGTGGAACTTCATAGCAAAGTACAAAGTTCGTTTTGGATGGACAAAGTTAGTTGAAATAGACAGTTTTTGCATAAAAACTCATTCCTGGTGGAACTTCATAGCAAAGTACAAAGTTCGTTTTGGATGGATCAATTTAGTTGAAATAGACAGTTTTTGCATGAAAACTCATTCCTGGTGGAACTTCATAGCAAAGTACAAAGTTCGTTTTGGATGGACAAAGTTAGTTGAAATAGACAGTTCTTGCATGAAAACTCATTCCTGGTGGAACTTCATAGCAAAGTACAAAATTCGTTTTAGATGGACAAAGTTAGTTGAAATAGACAGTTTTTGCATGAAAACTCATTCCTGGTGGAACTTCATAGCAAAGTACAAAGTTCGTTTTGGATGGACAAAGTTAGTTGAAATAGACAGTTTTTGCATAAAAACTCATTCCTGGTGGAACTTCATAGCAAAGTACAAAGTTCGTTTTGGATGGATCAATTTAGTTGAAATAGACAGTTTTTGCATGAAAACTCATTCCTGGTGGAACTTCATAGCAAAGTACAAAGTTCGTTTTGGATGGATCAATTTAGTTGAAATAGACAGTTTTTGCATGAAAACTCATTCCTGGTGGAACTTCATAGCAAAGTACAAAGTTCGTTTTGGATGGACAAAGTTAGTTGAAATAGTCAGTTTTTGCATAAAAACTCATTCCTGGTGGAACTTCATAGCAAAGTACAAAGTTCGTTTTGGATGGATCAATTTAGTTAAAATAGACAGTTTTTGCATGAAAACTCATTACTGGTGGAACTTCATAGCAAAGTACAAAGTTCGTTTTGGATGGACAAAGTTAGTTGAAATAGACAGTTTTTGCATGAAAACTCATTCCTGGTGGAACTTCATAGCAAAGTACAAAGTTCGTTTTGGATGGATCAATTTAGTTAAAATAGACAGTTTTTGCATGAAAACTCATTCCTGGTGGAACTTCATAGCAAAGTACAAAGTTCGTTTTGGATGGACAAAGTTAGTTGAAATAGACAGTTTTTGCATAAAAACTCATTCCTGGTGGAACTTCATAGCAAAGTACAAAGTTCGTTTTGGATGGATCAATTTAGTTGAAATAGACAGTTTTTGCATGAAAACTCATTCCTGGTGGAACTTCATAGCAAAGTACAAAGTTCGTTTTGGATGGACAAAGTTAGTTGAAATAGACAGTTCTTGCATGAAAACTCATTCCTGGTGGAACTTCATAGCAAAGTACAAAGTTCGTTTTGGATGGACAAAGTTAGTTGAAATAGACAGTTTTTGCATGAAAACTCATTCCTGGTGGAACTTCATAGCAAAGTACAAAGTTCGTTTTGGATGGATCAATTTAGTTGAAATAGACAGTTTTTGCATGAAAACTCATTCCTGGTGGAACTTCATAGCAAAGTACAAAGTTCGTTTTGGATGGACAAAGTTAGTTGAAATAGACAGTTTTTGCATAAAAACTCATTCCTGGTGGAACTTCATAGCAAAGTACAAAGTTCGTTTTGGATGGACAAAGTTAGTTGAAATAGACAGTTTTTGCATAAAAACTCATTCCTGGTGGAACTTCATAGCAAAGTACAAAGTTCGTTTTGGATGGATCAATTTAGTTGAAATAGACAGTTTTTGCATGAAAACTCATTCCTGGTGGAACTTCATAGCAAAGTACAAAGTTCGTTTTGGATGGATCAATTTAGTTGAAATAGACAGTTTTTGCATGAAAACTCATTCCTGGTGGAACTTCATAGCAAAGTACAAAGTTCGTTTTGGATGGATCAATTTAGTTAAAATAGACAGTTTTTGCATGAAAACTCATTACTGGTGGAACTTCATAGCAAAGTACAAAGTTCGTTTTGGATGGACAAAGTTAGTTGAAATAGACAGTTTTTGCATGAAAACTCATTCCTGGTGGAACTTCATAGCAAAGTACAAAGTTCGTTTTGGATGGATCAATTTAGTTAAAATAGACAGTTTTTGCATGAAAACTCATTCCTGGTGGAACTTCATAGCAAAGTACAAAGTTCGTTTTGGATGGACAAAGTTAGTTGAAATAGACAGTTTTTGCATAAAAACTCATTCCTCGTGGAACTTCATAGCAAAGTACAAAGTTCGTTTTGGATGGATCAATTTAGTTGAAATAGACAGTTTTTGCATGAAAACTCATTCCTGGTGGAACTTCATAGCAAAGTACAAAGTTCGTTTTGGATGGACAAAGTTAGTTGAAATAGACAGTTTTTGCATAAAAACTCATTCCTGGTGGAACTTCATAGCAAAGTACAAAGTTCGTTTTGGATGGATCAATTTAGTTGAAATAGACAGTTTTTGCATGAAAACTCATTCCTGGTGGAACTTCATAGCAAAGTACAAAGTTCGTTTTGGATGGACAAAGTTAGTTGAAATAGACAGTTTTTGCATAAAAACTCATTCCTGGTGGAACTTCATAGCAAAGTACAAAGTTCGTTTTGGATGGATCAATTTAGTTAAAATAGACAGTTTTTGCATGAAAACTCATTCCTGGTGGAACTTCATAGCAAAGTACAAAGTTCGTTTTGGATGGACAAAGTTAGTTGAAATAGACAGTTTTTGCATAAAAACTCATTCCTGGTGGAACTTCATAGCAAAGTACAAAGTTCGTTTTGGATGGATCAATTTAGTTGAAATAGACAGTTTTTGCATGAAAACTCATTCCTGGTGGAACTTCATAGCAAAGTACAAAGTTCGTTTTGGATGGACAAAGTTAGTTGAAATAGACAGTTCTTGCATGAAAACTCATTCCTGGTGGAACTTCATAGCAAAGTACAAAATTCGTTTTAGATGGACAAAGTTAGTTGAAATAGACAGTTTTTGCATGAAAACTCATTCCTGGTGGAACTTCATAGCAAAGTACAAAGTTCGTTTTGGATGGACAAAGTTAGTTGAAATAGACAGTTTTTGCATAAAAACTCATTCCTGGTGGAACTTCATAGCAAAGTACAAAGTTCGTTTTGGATGGATCAATTTAGTTGAAATAGACAGTTTTTGCATGAAAACTCATTCCTGGTGGAACTTCATAGCAAAGTACAAAGTTCGTTTTGGATGGATCAATTTAGTTGAAATAGACAGTTTTTGCATGAAAACTCATTCCTGGTGGAACTTCATAGCAAAGTACAAAGTTCGTTTTGGATGGACAAAGTTAGTTGAAATAGTCAGTTTTTGCATAAAAACTCATTCCTGGTGGAACTTCATAGCAAAGTACAAAGTTCGTTTTGGATGGATCAATTTAGTTGAAATAGACAGTTTTTGCATGAAAACTCATTCCTGGTGGAACTTCATAGCAAAGTACAAAATTCGTTTTAGATGGACAAAGTTAGTTGAAATAGACAGTTTTTGCATGAAAACTCATTCCTGGTGGAACTTCATAGCAAAGTACAAAGTTCGTTTTGGATGGACAAAGTTAGTTGAAATAGACAGTTTTTGCATGAAAACTCATTCCTGGTGGAACTTCATAGCAAAGTACAAAGTTCGTTTTGGATGGATCAATTTAGTTGAAATAGACAGTTTTTGCATGAAAACTCATTCCTGGTGGAACTTCATAGCAAAGTACAAAGTTCGTTTTGGATGGACAAAGTTAGTTGAAATAGTCAGTTTTTGCATAAAAACTCATTCCTGGTGGAACTTCATAGCAAAGTACAAAGTTCGTTTTGGATGGATCAATTTAGTTGAAATAGACAGTTTTTGCATGAAAACTCATTCCTGGTGGAACTTCATAGCAAAGTACAAAGTTCGTTTTGGATGGACAAAGTTAGTTGAAATAGTCAGTTTTTGCATGAAAACTCATTCCTGGTGGAACTTCATAGCAAAGTACAAAATTCGTTTTAGATGGACAAAGTTAGTTGAAATAGACAGTTTTTGCATGAAAACTCATTCCTGGTGGAACTTCATAGCAAAGTACAAAGTTCGTTTTGGATGGATCAATTTAGTTGAAATAGACAGTTTTTGCATGTAAACTCATTCCTGGTGGAACTTCAAAGCAAAGAACAAAGTTCGTATCGGATGCACCAATTTAGTTGAAATAGACAGTTCTTGCATGAAAACTCATTCCTGGTGGAACTTCATAGCAAAGTACAAAGTTCGTTTTGGATGGATCAATTTAGTTAAAATAGACAGTTTTTGCATGAAAACTCATTCCTGGTGGAACTTCATAGCAAAGTACAAAATTCGTTTTAGATGGACAAAGTTAGTTGAAATAGACAGTTTTTGCATGAAAACTCATTCCTGGTGGAACTTCATAGCAAAGTACAAAGTTCGTTTTGGATGGACAAAGTTAGTTGAAATAGACAGTTTTTGCATGAAAACTCATTCCTGGTGGAACTTCATAGCAAAGTACAAAGTTCGTTTTGGATGGACAAAGTTAGTTGAAATAGACAGTTTTTGCATAAAAACTCATTCCTGGTGGAACTTCATAGCAAAGTACAAAGTTCGTTTTGGATGGATCAATTTAGTTGAAAAAGACAGTTCTTGCATGAAAAACTCATTCCTGGTAGAACTTCATAGCAAAGTACAAAGTTCGTTTTAGATGGACAAAGTTAGTTGAAATAGACAGTTTTTGCATGAAAACTCATTCCTGGTGGAACTTCATAGCAAAGTACAAAGTTCGTTTTGGATGGACAAAGTTAGTTGAAATAGACAGTTTTTGCATAAAAACTCATTCCTGGTGGAACTTCATAGCAAAGTACAAAGTTCGTTTTGGATGGATCAATTTAGTTGAAATAGACAGTTTTTGCATGAAAACTCATTCCTGGTGGAACTTCATAGCAAAGTACAAAGTTCGTTTTGGATGGACAAAGTTAGTTGAAATAGACAGTTTTTGCATAAAAACTCATTCCTGGTGGAACTTCATAGCAAAGTACAAAGTTCGTTTTGGATGGATCAATTTAGTTGAAATAGACAGTTTTTGTATGAAAACTCATTCCTGGTGGAACTTCATAGCAAAGTACAAAGTTCGTTTTGGATGGACAAAGTCAGTTGAAATAGACAGTTTTTGCATAAAAACTCATTCCTGGTGGAACTTCATAGCAAAGTACAAAGTTCGTTTTGGATGGATCAATTTAGTTGAAATAGACAGTTTTTGCATGAAAACTCATTCCTGGTGGAACTTCATAGCAAAGTACAAAGTTCGTTTAGGATGGACAAAGTTAGTTGAAATAGACAGTTTTTGCATGAAAACTCATTCCTGGTGGAACTTCATAGCAAAGTACAAAGTTCGTTTTGGATGGATCAATTTAGTTGAAATAGACAGTTTTTGCATGAAAA